>NC_080184.1:12311806-12500606 GCF_950295315.1 Erinaceus europaeus | reverse complement strand
GTGTCTCTGTCTGTCTCTGTCTGTGTCTCTGTCTGTGTCTGTCTTTGTCTGTGTCTCTGTCTGTGTCTCTGTGTCTCTGTCTGTGTCTGTCTGTCTCTGTGTCTCTGTCTGTGCCTGTCTGTGCCTGTCTGTGTCTGTCTCTGTCTGTGTCTCTGTCTGTGTCTGTCTCTGTCTGTGTCTGTCTGTCTCTGTGTCTCTGTCTGTGCCTGTCTGTGCCTGTCTGTCTCTGTCTCTGTCTGTGTCTCTGTCTGTGTCTGTCTCTGTCTGTGTCTGTCTTTGTCTGTGTCTCTGTCTGTGTCTCTGTGTCTCTGTCTGTGTCTGTCTGTCTCTGTGTCTCTGTCTGTGTCTCTGTCTGTGTCTGTCTCTGTCTGTGTCTCTGTCTGTGTCTCTGTCTGTGTCTCTGTCTGTGTCTCTGTCTGTCTCTGTCTGTGTCTCTGTGTCTGTCTTTGTCTGTGTCTCTGTCTGTGTCTCTGTGTCTCTGTCTGTGTCTGTCTGTCTCTGTGTCTCTGTCTGTGCCTGTCTGTGCCTGTCTGTGTCTGTCTCTGTCTGTGTCTCTGTCTGTGTCTGTCTCTGTCTGTGTCTGTCTGTCTCTGTGTCTCTGTCTGTGTCTGTCTGTCTCTGTGTCTCTGTCTGTGCCTGTCTGTGCCTGTCTGTGTCTGTCTCTGTCTGTGTCTCTGTCTGTGTCTGTCTCTGTCTGTGTCTGTCTGTCTCTGTGTCTCTGTCTGTGCCTGTCTGTGCCTGTCTGTCTCTGTCTCTGTCTGTGTCTCTGTCTGTGTCTGTCTTTGTCTGTGTCTCTGTCTGTGTCTCTGTGTCTCTGTCTGTGTCTGTCTCTGTCTGTGTCTCTGTCTGTGTCTCTGTCTGTGTCTCTGTCTGTGTCTCTGTCTGTGTCTCTGTCTGTGTCTGTCTGTCTCTGTGTCTCTGTCTGTGCCTGTCTGTGCCTGTCTGTGTCTGTCTCTGTCTGTGTCTCTGTCTGTGTCTGTCTCTGTCTGTGTCTCTGTCTGTGTCTCTGTCTGTGTCTCTGTCTGTGTCTGTCTCTGTGTCTTTGTCTGTGTCTCTGTCTGTGTCTCTGTGTCTTTGTCTCTGTGTCTCTGTCTCTGTCTCCTCTGTCTCTTCTGTCTGTGTCTCTGTCTGTCTCTGTGTCTCTGTCTGTGTCTCTGTGTCTGTCTGTGTGTGTCTATCTCTGTCTGTGTCTCTGTCTGTCTGTGTCTGTCTGTCTCTGTCTCTGTCTATGTGTCTGTGTCTGTCTGTGTCTGTCTCTGTCTGTCTCTGTCTGTGTCTGTCTTTGTCTGTGTCTCTGTGTCTGTGTCTCTGTGTCTGTCTGTGTGTGTCTATCTCTGTCTGTGTCTCTGTCTGTCTGTGTCTGTCTGTCTCTGTCTCTGTCTATGTGTCTGTGTCTGTCTGTCTCTGTCTCTGTCTATGTGTCTGTGTCTGTCTTTGTCTGTGTCTCTGTGTCTGTGTCTCTGTCTGTGTCTCTGTCTGTGTCTCTGTCTGTGTCTCTGTGTCTGTCTGTGTCTGTCTGTCTCTGTCTCTGTCTATGTGTCTGTGTCTGTCTGTGTCTGTCTGTCTCTGTCTCTGTCTGTCTCTGTCTGTGTCTGTCTCTGTCTGTGTCTGTCTTTGTCTGTGTCTCTGTGTCTGTGTCTCTGTCTGTGTCTCTGTCTGTGTCTGTCTGTCTCTGTGTCTCTGTCTGTGTCTGTCTCTCTGTCTCTGTCTGTGTCTCTGTCTCTGTCTCTCTGTCTCTGTCTCTTAGATGCAGCTGGAAAAGTCAGCCTGGCGCAGTGAAGTCCCAAGTGAAAAGAAAGGATAGACTTATTCACTAATCGGAGAGAGAGAGAAAGTGGGAGAGTCTCCTGCAGAACCATCCTGCTGTCTCCCCAGCTGCTATTATTGCTGTTGTTATTATTATTAGTTTTATTATTTTTATATGTATTTACTTATTTCCTTTTGTTGCCCTTGTTATTATTGTTACTGATGTCGTCATTGTTGGCTAGGACACAGAGAAATGGAGGGAGGAGGGGAAGACAGAGAGGGGGAGAGAAAGACAGACACCTGCAGACCTGCTTCACCGCCTCCTCCTCTTGCTCTTCTCTCTGGGGTGGAGGGAAGGGAACCCTTTTAGTCCCAAGGGTGCCAGCCCACAGCCCAGAATGAACTGACCCATGAGGGTCACTGCCTGGCCTGGATCCTGGAGGGGGATATACGATGAAAGGGCAGGAAAACAGCAGCCCCGCCCAAGGCCTGTGACCCTGCAGCTCAGAGAGAGAAGGAAGAGGGGGTAGAGGCTGGGGAGGGAAGTGCTCCCTCCAGGAAACGCTGAGTCCTCAGGGCGGGCAGGAAAGGGGATCTGGGTGCAGCTGTCCCCCCACCCCACCCCGTCCCACCCTGTCCCACCCAGACCCTGGGGGAAGCGTCCACAGTGATTCACAGTGACAGCTGTTTTATTTTTCTCAGCGCTCAAGAGGCTGAGCCTCCAGGAGGCCTGGTGACCCGGGTTCGAGAATTTTCCCCTCACCCCCTAGCCACCACCATGCTATAACTGGATCCCTCACTTGGGAGTGTGGGGATTCCTTCTGTTCAGACTTGAAGTCAGAAGCCAGATTGTGTTAGCTTTGGATGGGGGTGACAGCCAGGGAGGGTAGGAAGCCAAGAGATGGACTTGGAGGTGGGGACATCGAGGAGAAATCAAAGACCCATCTCCCCCCACCCATCCGCTAAAATGCCTGTCTCTAGAACCACCAGAAAAGAATCCCTTTGATTGTGCGGTGGCAGAGACTGCTTCAGGCACAGTAGGATCCAGGCGCAAAGCTCTCAAGGGGAAATGTCAAAGGGGCCAGGCGGTGGTCGCCAAGCGCAAGGACCCGGGTTCAAACCCCTGGTCCCCAGCTGCAGGGGGGAAGCTTCGCAGGGCTGCCAGTGTCTTTTCTTTGTCTCTCTCTTCTCTCTCTCTCTCTCTCTCTTCTGCCTACTCTCTCTCTTTAGAACAAAGCTGGTGGTGAGTTCTAGTGGGTCTTTGTGGCCTCAGGAAAGACAAGACCAGCGGGGATGGGATGGGGTGCTCCGGGGCTGACCTTTAAGGGGTGCGGTCATCACTAATTCCACTGCCCCTCCCCTCCCAGGACCACACCACGCAGTCCGAGCCTGGTCCTTTGGGATTCACTTCCCATAAGACCTGTTGTTGAGTCAGTCGGTCCTGTTCAGATTTTTAAAAATTTATTATTGGATAGAGACAGAGAGAAATTGAGTGGGGATGGGGTAGACAGAGAGGAGAGACACAGAGAGACACCTGCATTCCTGCTTCACCTCTCATGAAGCTTTCTCCACCCCCCCCCTTCCTCCGCAGGTCAGGGCCAGGGGCTTGAACCCGGGTCCTTGTGCACTTAACCAGATGTGCCACCGCCTGGCCCCTGGGGAGTTTATTTTTCTCACCTGAAATCCAGTTCCTTTGGGGTTTAGTTTCCAATCCCAGTGCACTTGGGGGGTTCACTTTTTTTTTTGATTTCGCCTTTTTGTTGTCCTTGCTGGTTTTTATTGTTGTTGTAGTTACTATTGTTGTTATTACAGATGTCGTTGTTGGCTAGGACAGAGAGAAATGGAGAGAGGAGGGGAAGACAGAGGGGGAGAGAAAGACAGACACCTGCAGACCTGCTTCACCGCCTGGGAAGCGACTCCCCTGCGGGTGGGGAGCCGGGGGCTCGAACTGGGATCCTTACGCCGGTCCTTGCGCTTTGTGCCACGTGGGGGATTCACTTTTTAAATCTGAGCCGAGCTCTTCTGGGAGGTCAGGTTCCAAATCCAGGGTCCCTTCTGTCTGGGGGTTCAACTTTCCAAACTCAAGCCCAGCCCTTCTGAGGTCCAGTTTCCACATCGAAGCCCAGTCATTCTAGGGGTTCAATTTCCAAACCCAAACTGAGACCTTTGTGGTTTTTTATTTTTTATTTGGAAGGTTTTTTTTTTTTCCTTCTGACATTAGCTGCGTCTTACAGCCCACCCCTCAGCAGTTGAAGGGTACCTCTTGCCACCACCACCTCCCGTTGTCAGGGGAAACTGAGGCTCAACCATGAGCGGTGGCCAAGCCAAGGGTAGGGGCAGAGGCAGGGGCAGGCGGGGAGGGTGACCCCAATGTGTGGCTCCAGGCTGCACGCGCCAGTCCTGTCCCAGCCAGGGCCACACACACAGCAGCTTCAGTCTGGCTTGTCACCCCCCAACCCTAAGCCCCCCCATTCCCTTGCGGCGTCTCTGCGCTGGTTCTGACCCAGAACCTTCTAGACCCCCGGGGAGGGTGTGGGGGGAAGAGGGGGGGATGCGACCCCCCAGACCCCTCCCCTAGAATCCACTAAGATCCTGAGCCATGGAGTGCAGGCCTGGCCCGTCTGAGGCCCCGGCACCCACCGTCATGGACCAGAGCTGAGCGATGTGCTCTGTCTCTGTCTCTCTCTGACTCGTAAAAATAAATAATGAGGGGCCAGGCACCAGGTTGAGCGCACACACTACAGTGCGCAAGGACCTGGGTTCAAGCCCCCGGTCCCCACCCGCAGGGGGAAAGATTCAGGAGTGGTGAAGCAGGGCTGCAGCTGTCTCCTTCCCCTCTCTCTCTCTTCCTCTCCCCTCTCAAGTTCTCTGTCTCTATCAAATAAATAAAAATAATATAAAAAATAAATAAATAAAATAATTTAAAAAATTAAATAGGGGGTCGGGCGGTAGCGCAGCAGGTTAAGCGCACGTGACACCAAGCGCAAGGACCGGCATAAGGATCCCAGTCCGAGCCCCCGGCTCCCCACCTGCAGGGGAGTCGCTTCCCAGGCGGTGTAGCAGGTCTGCAGGTGTCTGTCTTTCTCTCCCCCTCTCTGTCTTCCCCCCCTCTCCATTTCTCTCTAGCTTATCCAACAACAATGACAGCAATAACAATAATAACTACAACAGTAAAACAATAAGGGCAACAAAAGGCAATAAATAAATCTTTAAAAATAAATAAATAGAGAAGCAGTGCCTCCCTCTGGCACCTGCCTTGCCGGGGATGGAACTCAGAACCTCAGGCCTGAGAGTCCAGCCCTCTAACCATTGCTCCACCCTTCCCAAGCCTTTGCTGAATATTTGGACAGAAATATTTTATGCTCCAGAAAGCGTGTGCATGGAGCTGGTCGGGCTTCGTGGAGTTTGCCGTTTGGTTCTCTGTTTTTTTTTTTTTTTTTTTATCACCCCTTCTGCAATTTGCTGGAGCTAGGTGACGTCTGGGAGTTCGGGTGTGAAAATTCCCCCAACAACGACCACGAACTCCAGGCCCTGTCCTCCCAGGCCCCCCTCCACCCTCATTCCTGACGAGCCACCTTCCAGAAGCTTCTCTTGAAGCTGTTGGGCTTGTCCTTGAAGGCTTGGGTGTGTTTGCCTAAAATGGTATTGTGCCTAGACAAACAAGAAACAAACGTCCCCTTCTCCCCACCCCAACCCCCCTTTAAGGCTGGTGTTTATACATCAGGCCTGGCGGTTTTGAAGAAGAGCCAGCCGGCCACCATGCTGAGCTGACACCCCTCGCACACCCCTTCCAGGGAGGACACCTGGATTACTTCCAGCTCCTGACTGGTCTCAGACCATCACTCCCGGGAAGGGACGGTTTATTGTTATTATATTTTAATATTGTATTTATCAGATAGAGACAAAGAGAAATTGACAGGGTTGGGGGGAGGCTCGGCTGGTGGTGCGCCTGGTTGAGCGCACACATTACTGTACGCAAGGACCCGGGTTCGAGAACCCCCGTTCCCCACCTGCGGGGAGGAAGCTTCAGGGACAGTGAAGCAGGGCTGTAGGTGTCTTTCTGTCTCTCTACCTCCTCCATGTCTCTATTTTTAAATATTTTTATTTATTTAATTATTGGATAGAGACAGAGACATCCAGAGGGAAGGGAGAGGTAGAGAGGGAGAGAGACACCACCACTCGGGAAGCTTTCTCCCTGCAGGTGGGGGCCGGGGGCTCGAACCCGGGTCCTTGTGTATTGTAATCTGTGTGCTCAACCAGGTGCGCCACCACCTGGCCCCCAACCCAGCTATTTTAAATGTCTCCTTTTTTGTTTATTTATTGACACAGAGAGAATGAGCAGAGCTCCATTCAACTCTGGCAAAAGGCAGGGCTGGGGTTTGAACCCATGATTTTGGGGGGCCCGGACCTGCAAGGCCGATGCTCTCACAGGCTGAGCCAGCTCCCTGGTCCCATTTTCTCTGCTGTGTCTCAGTGGCTAATGATGTCCCAGGGCGTGGAGAAGGCGTTGGCCGTGTCCTTGAGCTCAGGACCTCAGGCCTGAGAGCCCAACGCCCTCCCGGGCTGCCGGCCAGTCTCTTTCTTTCTTTTTTAAAATATTTTTTAAATATTTATTTATTTATTTTCCCTTTTGTTGCCCTTGTTGTTTTTCGTTGTTGTAGTTATGATTGTTGTTGTTATTGACGTCGTTAAATATTTTAAATGTTTATTTATTCCCTTTTGTTGTTCTTGTTTTACTGTTGTAGTTATTATTGATGTCGTCGTTGTTGGATAGGACAGAGAGAAATGGAGAGAGGAGGGGAAGACAGAGAGGGGGAGAGAAAGACAGACACCTGCAGACCTGCTTCACCGCCTGGGAAGCGACTCCCCTGCAGGTGGGGAGCCGGGGGCTCCAACCGGGATCCTCTGCCCGTCCTTGCGCTTAACCCGCTGCACTACTGCCCGACTCCCCAGTCCATTTCTTTTATCCTTAGACAAGTGGGAGCGTAGAAGGTTCTGGGCAGGGAGTCGGGTGGTAGCGCAGCGGGTTAAGCGCACATGGCACAATGCGCAAGGACCAGAGTAAGGATCCTGGTTCGAGCCCCCGGCTCCCCACCTGCAGGGGAGTCGCTTCACAGGCGGTGAAGCAGGTCTGCAGGTGTCTGTCTCTCTCTCCCCCTCTCTGTCTTCCCCTCCTCTCTCCATTTCTCTCTGTCCTATCAATGCCAACAACAATGGCATTAATAACAACAATAACAATAATAATAACAAGGGCAACAAAAATGGGGGAAAATAATCTCCAGCAGCAGCGGATTTGCAGTGCCGGCCCTGAGTCCTAGCAATAACCCTGGAGGAAAATTTAAAAAATTAAAAAATCCCCACCTGCAGGGGAGTCGCTTCCCAGGCGGTGAAGCAGGTCTGCAGGTGTCTGTCTTTCTCTCCCCCTCTCTGTCTTCCCCTCCTCTCTCCATTTCTCTCTGTCCTATCAATGCCAACAACAATGGCATTAATAACAACAATAACAATAATAATAACAAGGGCAACAAAAATGGGGGAAAATAATCTCCAGCAGCAGCGGATTTGCAGTGCCGGCCCTGAGTCCTAGCAATAACCCTGGAGGAAAATTTAAAAAATTAAAAAATCCCCACCTGCAGGGGAGTCGCTTCCCAGGCGGTGAAGCAGGTCTGCAGGTGTCTGTCTTTCTCTCCCCCTCTCTGTCTTCCCCTCCTCTCTCCAGTTCTCTCTGTCCTATCCAACAACGACGACATCAATAACAACAACAGTAATAACTACAACAATAAAACAAGGGCAACAAAATGTAATAAATAAATATTTTTTTAAAAATTAAAAAGTAAAAAGAGGGTTCTGGGCAAAGGGGGAGAGAGAGAGATCGTTGAGAGAGAAAGAGAGGAGAGACACCACAGCATGGCTCCGGCACTCCACGGAGCTCTCCCAGTGCCATTACGGTCTTCCCTGGTGGTGCTGGGGTTGGAACCCAGGGCCTCGCTCGGACACAGCCGGATGAGTGCTCGACCCAATGAGCTGTTTCCCAGCCTCAGAGTAACACTGAGGGGCCATGGGCCAAGTGACACGGCGTTCCAGTGTCTCAGTACCCAGGCACACCCGGTCCCTTGCGGCTGATTGCCAACTAGACCTCCAGGGTGGAAGATATTTCTCAACTGACTTATAAAAGAAAAAAAATAGACTTATTGGGGGGCTGGGCATTGGCATAGCCGCTTAAGTAAGTGTGTATAATAAGAAGCACAAGGATCCAAGTTCGAGCCCCCGGCAAGTGATGAAGCAGGTCTGTAGGTGTCTCTCTGTCTCTTTCTCTCTCTCCCTCTCCTCTCTCGATTTCTCTCTGTCCTGTCCAATAACATGGAAAAAAGGTAGCCGCCAGGAGCAGTGGATCCTTAGTGCTAGCAGTGAGCCCCAGAGATAACCCTGGAGGCAAAAATAGATTCATTTACGAGAAAGAGAGAGAGAGGGAGAGACCAGAGCACTGCTCAACTTGCAAGTCCTGTGCTCTAACCCTCTGAGCTGTCTCCCTAGCCCTGATGTGAGCTTTCTCTTTTTTTTTAATATTTATTTTATTTATTTATTCCCTTTTGTTGCCCTTGTTGTTTTATTGTTGTAGTTATTATTGTTGTTGTCATTGTTGGATAGGACAGAGAGAAATGGAGAGAGGAGGGGAAGACAGAGAGAGGGGGAGAGAAAGACAGACACCTGCAGACCTGCTTCACCGCCTGGGAAGCGACTCCCCTGCAGGTGGGGAGCCGGGGTTCGAACCGTCTTTCTTTTTTTTTTTTTGGGAGGGGGAGCAATGGAAAAAACACTGTAGTCTCAAGCTTGAGGTCCTGGGTTCGATTCCCGGCATCACAGTTGCCAGAGAGAGGCCCGTCTCTCTCTCTCTCTCAAATAAATACGTAAGTGGAAAAATAAGGGGAAAAAATATCTGTAGGGAGAAAAGCGAACATTGGGATCTTCTGGAAGGAAGACGGCCAAGGGTTCCCAGGGGAGTCCGGATGGCTTCACCCTGGGTAGGGCTGTGGTGGGCAGGCTGCCCGGAGGTGGTGTCTGGTTTCTGACTGTGCTGAGTGTCTCCCCCCAACCCCCCCACCCCTGTTTTTAAGTCTCTGCAGGAAGCCTGGAAACTTCTAGAAAGTTTAACCCTTTTGGGTTAAACTTTTTTTTTTTTTTCCCCAGAGCCCTGTTCAGTTCTGGCTGATGGTGGTGCTGGGGCTTGAACCTCAGACCTCAGGCAGGAGAGTCTCTTTGCAGAACCACTGTGTTGTCTCTTCAGCCCTCCAGATTTATTTATTTTATTTTTATTTTTCACTCATAACAGAGAGTTTCACAGTGAAAGAGAGATAGAGAGCTGGGAGGAGACAGCAGGATGGTTCTGCAAAAGATTCTTGCAGGGAGTCGGGCGGTGGCGCAGCGGATTAAGCGCACGTGGCACAAAGCGCAAGGACCGGCATAAGGATCCCAGTTCGAGCCCCCGGCTCCCCACCTGCAGGGGAGTCGCTTCCCAGGCGGTGAAGCAGGTCTGCAGGTGTCTGTCTTTCTCTCCTACTCTCTGTCTTCCCCTCCTCTCTCCATTTCTCTCTGTCCTATCCAAAAAAGACGACATCAATAACACCAACAACAACCACAACAACAATAAAAAAAAAACACAAGGGCAACAAAAGGGAAAAAATAACAACAATAATAATAACAACAACAACAAGGGCAGTAAAAGGGAAAAAATAGCCTCCAGGAGCAGTGAATTTGTATTGTAGCCACTGAGCTCCAGAAATAACCCCGCAGGCAAAAAAGAAGAGAGAGAGAGAGATCCAGGGCGTGGTACCCTGGACAAAGCATGCACATGGACCAAAGTGATGTCTGGTTCTTTCTCTCTCCTGCTATCTTTCTCATCAATCAATCAATAAAATCTTTTTTAAAAAATGGAGCGCCCCACTCTGGCATATGTGGTGCTGGGAATCGAGCCAGGAGCCTCAGACGTGCAAGTCTGCTGCTCTGCCCGCATCGCCGCCCTGCCTTGAGCACATTCAAGGCCCTGCCACCCTCTCCCCACTCCTGACTCTGAACCTACCCCTCCCCGCCCCCGCCCTTCCGGCCTGGAATGCCCCCTTTTCCTCCCTCTGACTCTTAACGGGCTTCCTGTTGCAGCCCACACAGAATCATCTGCTTCACAGAGACAAAAGGGGGCCGGGTGATGGTGCACCCTGGCCAGGCCCAAATTATCACCATACACAGGGACCTGGGTTCGAGCCCCCGGTCCCCCACCTGCAGGGGGAAAGCTTTTCGAGTGGTGAAGCAGGGCTGCAGGTGTCTCTCTGTCTCTCAGTTTCTCTCTGTGTCTGTCACACCCCACACCCCCCGCTCAGCTCAAGCCTTCCCTCAGGACTTGTATGTTTGAGGCTCTGGGTTCGAGGCCCCGGTACCAACAGAAGCCAGAGCTGAGTGAAGCCTTGCAGAGACAGAGACAGAGAGACAGAGAGAGACAGAGAGACACAACCCTGTTTCACCCCTCAGGAAGATTCCCCCTGCTGGTGGGGACCAGGGGCTTGAACTCGGGTCCTTGTGTCTGGGGACATGAGCCCAGTCAGGCGTGCCACCGCCTGAATCAATAGATCTTTTCATTCTATTATTATTATTTTAATTTGTGTTTATTTGTTAATAGGGAGAGAGAGAGAGAATCAGACCCTCCCTCTGGCATCTGCAGTGGCAAGGCTCAAACCTGGGACCTCAAGCATGAGTCTCCAATGCTTTATCCACTGCGCCCCACACAGGCAGCTCTAAGATTAATATTGTTGGGGGATTGTCTTTTTTTTTTTTTAACCACTTACAGTCAGTGTCTCTCTCCCTGCCCTCCCAGGTCTCCCCCAGACCCCCCCAGTCTCATCTCCATCACCTCCAGGGCCCCCAGTGGCCTCCCCCGCTCCCTCACAGCCCGAAGAGAACAGCACAGACCAGGTGCCTGCCCCGGACACCGCCCCCAGGAAGTCCACCAAGCTTACCACCTCCTGTAGTAAGGACATCTCAGAGGAGACCGGGGGTGCAGGTATGTGGTGGGGACCCCACGCCAACGTAACGGGGGACCCTGAGGCAGGGAGACACAGGGTCGAGACTTGGGGAGCCCTCAGCATTCTTCCTCTCCCAGGAGCAGGGCCCCCCACGGCCATAAGATCCATCATGAAACACAAAGAGGAACCCACGGACCCCCCAGCCCAGAGGAGGAGCCTCCAGTTTGTGGGGGTCAACGGCGGTGGGTAAGCGAGGGAGGGACCCCCCCACAGCCCCACGCTCTCAGCCCTGGGTGCCCCCCCCCCCCGCGCCAGCCACCTAGAACAGATCCATTTATTTATTCACTCACTCACCAGTGACCAGAGAGCAAGAGGAGGAGGAAACTGAGTCAGGAGTTGTCAGCCTCTCAAGCATGAGGTCCCGGGTTCGAGCCCCCGATATTATGTGTCCCTTGCATCTCTCTCTCTCAACTCCAGGGTCATTTTTTTCTCATTTTGTTGCCCTTGTTGTTATTGTTGTCATAGATGTTGTTGTTGGATAGGACAGAGAGAAATGGAGAGAGGAGGGGAAGACAGAGAGGGGGAGAGAAAGACAGATACCTACAGACCTGCTTCACCGCCTGGGAAGCAACTCCCCTGCAGGTGGGGAGCCGGGTGCTCGAACCGGGATCCTTATGCCGGTCCTTGTGCTTTGTGTCACAGAGGAAAACAGAGAGAGAGAGAAAAAATAGCCTCCCTCTGACACACGCGATGCCAGAGTTCGAACCCGGGACCTCGTGTTCGAGAGTCCTGCCCTCTACCAACTGAGCTATCTCTCGGGCCCCTGCTCAATGAGCTCTTACTAAGTGCCCCAAGCTCTGTCCGTGCCATCCTGGGAGGTCAATAGCGGCCCCTGTCCCCAGCGTCACAGATGGGGAAACTGAGTCCCAGGGGAGACGGCGAGCTTCACCTCCTCATCTCCCACCCCGTCCGACACCCTCCCCAGGTACGAGTCCTCCTCCGAGGACTCCACCACAGCAGAGAACTTCTCTGACAACGAGAGCACCGAGAACGAGGCGCCGGAGCCACCGGAAGAGAAGGTCCGGGGAGTGCCAGAGACCTCCCAGCTCAGGCCCTTGGAGACGGCGGGGCCCAAGGCCAGCCAGGAGCCCCCACATGTGGCCCCGGCTGAGGGGGCGTCAGGCTCCGGCAAGAAGAAGGCAAAGGAAGTGGAGGAGGAGGAAGAGGAGGAGGAAATCCGGTGAGTCTTCTGCGATCTTGTGGGAGGCTAAGACCCTGCAGGCTATATCAGTCACTCACACTTTAGTCTGAATTAGCAGTTGTGGCTTTTCAGCTTTCAGCCACTCCAGTGAACCTTAGTGGGATGGGAGAGCCATGAGGCCTTCCCTGGAATCCCCCCAGCTAAAGGGAGAGAGTGGGGGAGGGATTCCCAGCTGAAGGGATAGAGTTGGGGGGTGCTCCCACATTAAGCTCCCCCCTCCCAACGCTGCAGAATGGATCTCAGCCCTGACCTCATCTCAGCCTGCATCGCCTTGGAAAAGTACCTGGAGAATAATGACGCCCTCACAGAGCGGGAGCTGGTAAGGGGGGGTACCCTGGCCTTGGAAGCGGGAATCCCCTCTTATCCCTAGAACCCCTGCCTGGTGTCTCCCCTCTTGAATATGTGGCAATCAGCCCTGGGGAGGGGGTTCACAGGACATAACCTGGGACCATGAGGACGCTGGGAATTCTATACTTTCTTTCTTTCTTCTTCAACTTTTTTTTTTTACTATGTGCTCTTAACCCAGTCCACTACTACCTGGCCCAATTCTTCTATTTTTTAAAAAAATATTTATTTATTTCCTTTTGTTGCCCTTGTTGCTTTATTGTTGTAGTTATTATTGTTGTGGTTATTGATGTCGTTGTTGTTGGATAGGACAGAGAGAAATGGAGGGAGGAGGGGAAGACAGAGAGGGGGAGAGAAAGACAGACACCTGCAGACCTGCTTCACCGCCTGTGAAGCGACTTCCCTACAGGTGGGGAGCCGGGGGCTCGAACCAGGATCCTTATGCCGGTCCTTGTGCTTTGTGCCACGTGCACTTAACCCACTGCACTACCGCCCAACTCCCAATTCTTCTATTTTTTAAACTATCTTTATTTATTTATCTGATAGAGACAGCCAGAAATTGAGAGGGAAAGGGGAGATAGAGAGGGAGAGAGACAGAGAGACACTTGCAGCCCTGCTTCACCACTCACAAAGCTTCCCCTCTGCAGATGAGGACCAAGGGGCTTGGACCCAGGTCCTTTTGCATTTGCAACATTACACTCAACCAGGCGGGCCACCAGCTGGCCCCATTTATTATTATTCTTACCCATCTAGCTTTTTTCTGATTGTTCTCCACAGACCCCTTCTCTCAGCTCTGGCAGATGGTAGTGCTAGGGATTGAACTCGAGACCTTAGGGCGTAAGACAGGAGAGTCTCTTAGCAGAACCATCATGCTGTCTCTCCAGTCCATTGTTTTTTGGATTTCCAGTCATGAGAATGAGAGACTGTAGGATCTCTTAGCTTCACCAAAAGCTGGAGATAAGAATTGAACCTGGGGCTTCAAGCCTGGAGGAGAGACCCCACAGCCCTGCCCACCCTCCATGGGCTCCCTGGGTGCTGTGCAGGGTGCTGAGAGAGGAGAGACCCCACAGCCCTGCCCACCCTCCATGGGGCTCCCTGGGTGGTGTGCATGGTGCTGAGAGAGAAGAGACCCCACAGCCCTGCCCACCCTCCATGGGCTCCCTGGGTGCTGTGCCTGGTGCTGAGAGAGGAGAGACCCACAGCCCTGCCCACCCTCCATGGGCTCCCTGGGTGCTGTGCAGGGTGCTGAGAGAGGAGAGACCCCACAGCCCTGCCCACTTTCCACGGGGCCACCTGGGTGCTGAGAGAGGCCCCCGTCCCCTGTGTCCCCCTAGAAGGTGGCCTACACCACGGTGCTCCAGGAGTGGCTGCGTTTGGCCTGCCGCCGGGACGCCCACCCTGAGCTGGTGCGCCGCCACCTCATAACCTTCCGGGCCGTGTCCGCCCGGGTGCTCAACTACGTGGTCAACATCGCTGACGGCAACGGCAACACGGCGCTACACTACTCAGTGTCCCACGCCAACTTCCCCGTGGTGCGTCAGCTCCTGGATAGTGGTGAGCTGAGTGGCCCTGGGGCCGGGGGGGTCCAGCCACCCACCTCCCCAACCTTTCCAGAGGGGCCACTCCCAAGAAGGAAAGAACTCGGGCCTGAGGCTCACAGAGTCCCATGTGGGGACACACACACACACACACACACACACACACACGTGTGTGTGTTTTTAATTCTTTTTCATTTATTTATTGGCTAGAGACAGGCAGAAATTGAGAGGGAAGGGGGTGATAGAGAAGGAGAGAGACAGAGAGACACCTGCAGCTCTGCTTCACCACTGGTGAAACTTTCCTCCTGCAGGTGGGGACCAAGGGCTTGAACCTGGGTCCTTGTGCACTGTAAAGTGTGCGCTTAGCCAGATGCGCCACTACCTGGCTCCCCCATCCTTTACTTTTTAGAAAGAGAAGGAAAGAGGTGAGAAAGTGACAGGGGGGAAACAAAGATGACAGCATCCTCTATGACACTCACCCTCCATGGGCTCCCTGGGTGCTGTGCAGGGTGCTGAGAGAGGAGAGACCCCACAGCCCTGCCCTCCCTCCATGGGCTCCCTGGGTGCTGTGCCTGGTGCTGAGAGAGGAGAGACCCCACAGCCCTGCCCTCCCTCCATGGGCTCCCTGGGTGCTGTCCATGGTGCTGAGAGAGGAGAGACCCCACAGCCCTGCCCACCCTCCATGGGCTCCCTGGGTGCTGTGCATGGTGCTGAGAGAGGAGAGACCCCACAGCCCTGCCCACCCTCCATGGGCTCCCTGGGTGCTGTGCAGGGTGCTGAGAGAGGAGAGACCCCACAGCCCTGCCCACCCTCCATGGGCTCCCTGGGTGCTGTCCATGGTGCTGAGAGAGGAGACACCCCACAGCCCTGCCCACCCTCCATGGGCTCCCTGGGTGCTGTGCAGGGTGCTGAGAGAGGAGAGACCCCACAGCCCTGCCCACCCTCCATGGGCTCCCTGGGTGCTGTCCATGGTGCTGAGAGAGGAGACACCCCACAGCCCTGCCCACCCTCCATGGGCTCCCTGGGTGCTGTGCAGGGTGATGAGAGAGGAGAGACCCCACAGCCCTGCCCTCCCTTCATGGGCTCCCTGGGTGCTGTCCATGGTGCTGAGAGAGGAGAGACCCCACAGCCCTGCCCACCCTCCATGGGGCTCCCTGGGTGCTGTCCATGGTGCTGAGAGAGGAGAGACCCCACAGCTCTGCCCACCCTCCATGGGGCTCCCTGGGTGCTGTGCAGGGTGCTGAGAGAGGAGAGACCCCACAGCCCTGCCCTCCCTCCATGGGCTCCCTGGGTGCTGTCCATGGTGCTGAGAGAGGAGAGACCCCACAGCCCTGCCCACCCTCCATGGGCTCCCTGGGTGCTGTGCATGGTGCTGAGAGAGGAGAGACCCCACAGCCCTGCCCACCCTCCATGGGCTCCCTGGGTGCTGTGCAGGGTGCTGAGAGAGGAGAGACCCACAGCCCTGCCCATCCTCCACGGGGCTGCCTGTGGTCTCCCGCTCTCCCAGACCCTTCTTGTGCCTAGCTGTCCCCATCCAGCCTCTGTGACTCCTTTTGCCCCTCACTCAAGGTGTCTGCTGCGTGGACAAGCAGAACCGTGCAGGCTACAGCCCCATCATGCTTATAGCACTGGCCACACTGAGGTCACAAGAGGACAATGACACGGTCCTGCAGCTTCTTCGACTGGGAGACCTCAATGCTAAGGCCAGCCAGGTACCCCCCAGCCCAACAGGGCCCCTGCGGACTGCTGAGCCCACCCTGGCCACACACCAAGCCTTAAGGGACCTGTGTTCCTGGCTCCTCTTGGTGCCCTGGGGTGGGACCCTGAACCTCAGAGAGGCAGGGTTGTGTCCTCCAGGTCTGACTGGAAGGTTCTGGAACCCGGGCAACTAGCCAAAGTTGGTTCTGAAAGGTTCTAGAAATGGGTATCTCCGCAGAGAAGTAATTCCAGAAGCTAGACCTTCCACCTTCTACACCCCATGATGACCCTGGGTCCATGCTCCCAGAGGGATAAAGAATAGGGACCGCTATCGGGGAGGGGATGGGATACGGAGATCTGATGGTGGGAATTGTGTAGAGTTGTACCCCTCTTGTCCTGGTGTCCTGTTGATCATTACTAAATGAATTTTTAAAATCCCCTAGCAGAAGATAAAATAGTAAGAAAGAAAGAAAAGAAATGGGTGTCATGTGGAATGACTGGGACATGGGCGCCACACTGTACAAAAGGTTTTTGGAGGGGAGTCGGGCGGTAGCTTAGCGGGTTAAGCGCAGGTGGCGCAAAGCACAAGGACTGATGTAAGGATCCCGGTTCGAGCCCCCGGCTCCCCACCTGCAGGGGAGTCGCTTCCCAGGCGGTGAAGCAGGTCTGCAGGTGTCTGTCTTTCTCTCCCCCTCTCTGTCTTCCCCTCCTCTCTCCATTTCTCTCTGTCCTATTCAACAATGATGACAACAATAACTACAACTATAAAACAACAAGGGCAACAAAAGGGAATAAATAAAATTTTTAAAAAAAAGGTTTTTGTAGATTATAGAACAAGAGTTGGAGGTATAAGGTCCTGGAACAGGGGGCTTTGTGCGGCAGTTTCTTCCAAAGTTCTAAAACATGGTGCCAGAGGCTTTAAAACGGGAAGTGTCATGAGCGGTGAAGCAGTATGCACGTGTCTCTCTGTCTCTCTCCCTCTTTATTCCCTTCCCACTCTCTCAATTTTTCTCTGTCCGATCAAAGAAAATAAATTTTAAAAAATCTTTTTTAATATATACTTTATGACACCCGGGAGGTGGCACAGTGGATAAAGCGTTGGACTCTCAAGCCTGAGGTCCCGAGTTCAATCCCCGGTAGCACATGGACCAGTGTGATATCTGGTTCTTTCTCTCTTGTCCTATCTTTCTCATGAATAGATACATAAAATCTTGGGGTTGGGCGATAGCACACTGGGTTAAATGCGCATAGTATGAAACACAAGGACCCACGCAAGGATCTGGGTTCGAGCCCTCATCTCCCCACCTGCAAGAAGATCTCGCTTGACAAGTGGTGAAGCAGGTCTGCAAGTGTCTTCTTCTCTATCCTCTTTTTTTTTTTGTAAATATTTATTTATTTATTCCTTTGTTGCCCCTGTTGTTTTTTATTGTTGTAGTTATTGCGGTCGTCGTTGTTGGATAGGACAGAGAGAAATGAAGGAAGGGGAAGACAGAGAGGGGGAGAGAAAGACAGACACCTGCAGACCTGCTTCACTGCCTGTGAAGCTTCCCCCCTGTAGGAGGGGGCTGGAGGCTCGAGCCCAGATCCTTGCACTTTGTACTATGTCCACTTAACCGGGTGCACCACCGCCTGGCTGCCTTTCTCTCCCCCTCTCTACCTCCCCTTCCCTCTCCATTTCTCTCTGTCCTATCCAACAACAACAACAACAACAACATGGGGAAAATGGCCTCCAGAAGCAGTGGGTTCACAATGCAGGCACCGAGCCCCAGCCATAACCCTGGAGACAAAAACAAACAAACAGAAACAGGGAATGTGTGGAGGGTTATGGAATAGGGGCAGCGTGTGGGAAGTGCTCGGAAGCTCTACAGCATGGGTGTTGTGCGGGAGATTCTGGAACAGGGGCCATGTGGGTGATTCTAGAACCGTGGTGACGATCGCAAGGCTCTGGAAGGTTCCAGAGCTGGACTCATGGAAGGGTCTGGAGCTGGGATGACAGGCTGGAGTTAAGGATCCTGGAAGGTTTGGTCCTCAAGAGGTGCTAGAATTGTGGCAAGTTCTGGGCCAAACGGTAGTGAGCAGGTGGTTCTGGAGAATGCCTAGATCGGGCATCATGGAAGGAGCTGGGGGTGGGGTCGGGTGCAGAAGGTTCTGGTGCCGGGTCTGGACCAGAGAGACAGCACGGAGAAGGTTCTAGAGCAGAGATCCTCAAAGGTTCCGGAACAGGGGTAACAAGCCGATGGTTCTAGAAAGTTCAAGAACAGGCATCGCGTGGTATGGTTGTGGCCAGGGGTTGTGTTCAGAAGGTTCTGGAACAGGAACAGTGGGTCTGGACCGGATTGGATCTGGGAGGTTCTAGAATGGGCACTTGTGGAAGGGTCAGGAATGGGACGAGGTGAAGAAGGCTCTGGAGCAGGAATAAAAGAGGGTCTGGAACCGGACAGGAGGAAGAAGGTTCTGGAGCAGGCAGGGAAGGGCGTCTGGCGCTGGACCAGCACCCAGAAGGTTCTGGAAGGTTCTAGATCAGCAAGGTGGAAGGTCTGCAGCCGGAACGCATTGCAGGCAGCTGTGGGAAGTCCTGGAGCTGGGAGGGTGGAGGGTCTGGATCAGGGGCAGCAGGTAGAAGCTTCTGGAAGGTCCTGGGGTCCGGTGGGGGCAGGTGCTGGGACCCTGAGCCGCCCCCCTTCCCTCCCTGCAGGCGGGGCAGACGGCGCTGATGCTGGCGGTCAGCCACGGGCGGCTGGACGTGGTGCGGGCACTGCTGGCCTGCGGGGCGGACGTGAACGTGCAAGACGCCGATGGCTCCACCGCGCTCATGTGCGCCTGCGAGCACGGCCATAAGGACATAGCCGGGCTGCTGCTGGCCCAGCCCGCCTGCGATGCCACGCTGGCAGACCACGTGAGTGGGGGCGGGGCCTGCGAGTCCGCGCTGGCCAATCGCGAGTGGGGGCGTGTCTGAAGAGGCGGGGCCTATGACCGCTGGCCAACCACGTTGGTGTGGGGCGGGGCCAATCGTGGGTGAGGGGCGTGTCCATGGTGGGGCGGGGCGTGGAGCTCGGACTGGGCGGGGCCTCCGTGGTGGGCGGGGCGGAGCTGCCCAGGAGAATGTGGGGTGGGGCGGGGCTTGCGGGGGTAACATGGGGTCGGGCAGAGCCTGGGAAGACCTGGCCTGGGGGGACCTGGAGCCTGGTGCCTTGCAGGATGGCAGCACCGCGCTGACAGTGGCCCTGGACGCCGGCCAGAACGAGATCGCCTCCATGCTGTACTCACGCATGAACAGCCAGTGCTCGGTGAGCCGCCCGGGCGGACACGCTTACCCGTGTGTGCGTGTATCAGTGTGCAGATAGTCACATACGTGTGCACATGTCGGTGTGCACATGGGAGGCGTGTGTGAGTGTGGCGGGAGACAGTGTGTGGGTGGCGCCCCCCCCCCATGACCCAGGCCGCCCCCTGCGGGTACCCCTGCCCCCCCGACCCTCCGGAGCAGCCTCTCCCAGGGAGTGGACACAGTGCTCAGAGCAATGGGGAGCGGGGGCTCGAACCCGGATCCTTTTGCGGGTCCTTGCACTTCTTACTATGTGCGCTTAACCGGGTGCATCGCCGCTTGGCCCTCTTACAATTTTTTATTTATTTTATTTTAATGAGAGAAAGACCAGAGCTATGTTCAGCTCTGGCTTATGGTGGTTCTGTGGACCGGGGACATTAGGACCTTGGAACCTCCCAGTAAAAGTCCGTTTGCCGAAGCATGATGCTCTCTCCTCAGCCCTCTGTCTCTTTGTGTCGGTGCTGGGAATCGAACCCAGGGATCTCAGGACCTGGGCTTCACTACTGAGCCACTTGCCTTACTTCTCAGGAAACTTTAAAAAAATTTTATCTTTATTAACTTATTACTGGATGGAGGCAGAGAGAAATTAAGAAGGGAAAGGGAGATAGAGAAGGAACGAGACACCTGCAGCCCTGTTTTGCCACTCCTGAAGCTGCCCCCCTGCAGGTGGGGACCAGGGGCTTGAACCTGGGACCTTGTGCACCGTAATGTGTGAGCTTAACCAGGTGCGCCGCCGCCTGGCCGCCTGGCGCTTCAGGAAACTTTTTTTTTTCATTTTGGGTACCCCGGGCCTCACACAAACACCTCCTCTCGCTCAGCTATTTGCTTTTTGTCCACCAGTGCTCAGAAATAAAATAAATACAATATTAAAAAGAGAGAGAGAGAGAAACAGAGCACCAATCCACCAGTCATGAAATTTCAGGCATGAGAGCCTCTTTCCATAACCATGATGCTATCTACCCCCACCCCCAAATGATTACTTTTTCAAATGCCTTTTGACCTAGGAATGAAAAAGCAAGAGACAGACCTGAGCATCTCTCGCTCAAAAATGACTAAAATATAAAACCCAAGATCCAACCCCAAATCCACCAGACCACGCCCCCCTCATGCCCAGGCCTTTGCACCCTGGTCTGTTATGCCCCGCCCCCTGGACTGACACGGGAATCCCATTGGGCTTTACCTGGCAGTGGCCCCGCCCTTTATCAAGCCCCGCCCCCGGACTGGCACCAGAATCCCATTGGGCCTTACCTGGCATTGGCCCCGCCCCTTGTCAAACTGGCTAGACCCCAGCCCTCCCCCCCCCAAAAAATGAAAACTTCTGTTTCTCTTCGCAGTTTGCCCCCATGTCCGAAGACCGGAACCCCTCTTCGTCCTCTGCTGAAGAGTAACCTTTGGAGGGGTCCAGGGGACCCAACTGGCCCCAGGACACGCCTTGGGGTGCAGGGGAGACCCCACCCCATCTCTGGCCTCCTCCTGGGCCATCACCCCCTTCGGCAGGCTTCTCCGCGGAGATCCCAGCCCCCCCCAGCAGCCGACTCAGAGCCACAGCCCAGCAGCTTCAAAAAGGGGGGGCCCTCCCCCAGAAGGGGGGCCCTCTCCCCTTTCCCCCTCACCCCAGACTGGTGCCAGTGGCTACAGCGGCTGGGACTTGCGGTTTGCCCCCAAAGGACACCCAGACACAAAAGTGGCAATTACTTGGGGTGGGAGCAGGAGGGTAGCCAGTTGGGGCCCCTCAAAACTTGGAAAAATTCTCTGAGCTTGCTATTTAATCCCTGGAGTTCCCCCCCTCCCCAGCCACCCCCCAGCCCCCCCAGCTCCTCTCCCTCTCCCCCCAGCAGACAGGAAATCCCCCAGCCCCTCCCCACTGCTCCATGGGGCACCCCCCCTTCCTCCTCCTGGTTCCAGCCCACATCTCTCTCCGCCCCGAGGAAGGAAAGTCAGAGACCCTGAGTCTTTGGCCAGGGCTCTGGGCACGTCCATCCCCCCCAACCCCAAACCCCCATATGTCTGTGATTAAAACTTGGCAGGGACCCCAAGATCCCCAATTCTTATGGTTAGAAGCCAGGCACAAAAAAGGAAAAAAGAGCTGCTTTTTCTTTTTTTTTTTTTATCCCCTCTTTTCTTTCTTTCTTTCTTTTTTTTTTTTTTTCAAAACAGCCTGGAAGGGAGTCTGCTGGAATCTTTATAGATTTTTTTTCTCTTTCCTTCCTTCCTTCTTTGTCCTCTCCCTCTATTCCCTCAGAGAGAAGAGAGAGAGAGAAAGAAAACAAAAAAAAGGGAAGAAAAAGACAAGATAACAGTAACAGCCACAGTTTCCAAGCTGTGGGAAATGTCTTGTGATTGGGGGTGAGACTGAGGATGGGAGTTCTGGCTGAAACGGGGTTTCGTGCCTCCCCCATCTGAGATGAGATAATATTTTCTAGAAAAATGTGGTGCTGGGTTGGCGGACCGGAGGGGAGGTTTGGCTGACTTTATTTTTGACGATAGAGAGGAGAAGACAACTCCAGCAACACCACCCTCCCCCCCAGATCCTGAGAATGGGGGTACACAGCCCCAGGAACAGGGGTACTGTGGATCAAGCCTCGGACTCTCAAGCATGAGGTCCTGAGTTCGGTATCTCATGTCCCCGAAGGAGACTCTGATTGACTCTCCACCTGATAGATAAATATAGACTTTTTTTTCCTTAAAAAAGAGAGAGGGAGTCGGGGAGAAGCGCAGTAGGTTAAACACACGTGGCGCAAAGACCAATGTAAGGATCTTGGTTCGAGCCCTTGGCGCCCCACCTGCAGGGGAGTCGCTTCCCAGGCGGTGAAGCAGGTCTGCAGGTGTCTGTCTTTCTCTCCCCCCCTCTCCATTTCTCTCTGTCCTATCCAACAACGACGACATCAGTAACTACAACAGTAAAAATAACAAGAGCAACAAAAGGGAATAAATAAGTATTTAAGAGAGAGAGAAAGAAAAGGGGGTTTAGAGTCTCAGAACTCCAGTTCCTGAGTGCCCTCCCACAGCACCCCACCTTCTGCTGGAATGAGATGGGTCTTATCCATCCAGACTGAGCCCGGAGCAGAAAGTTCATCACAGTGTCCCTCCCCCTTCCCCAGTGGGATCCCTGCCTCTGAACTCCCCTCCCCCAGCCTTCTCCTCACTATATACTCATAAATTTTCATTTTCACGGTACGTCCAGAAACACAGTATTACCCTAAAGATGAAGTGTTCCTGTTTGTAATCTTTGTTCAGGAAGAAAGAAAGAAAGAAAGAAAGAAAGAAAGAAAGAAAGAAAGAAAGAAAGAAATTGAATAAAGCTCTCTTATGACAAAGCCTGTGGGGTCTGATTTCTATCTCGCCAACCCTGCACCCCACCCCTGTCCCCGCACACCCCTACAACTTGTCTTATTTTGGGTGGAGAAAAGGAGATGAAAGGAAGAGAGACAGAGAGACAACTGCAACCCTGCTCCACGGCTTCTGAAGGTGGAAACGGGGGCTTGAACCTGCGTCGTTCCCCATGGAGACATGGGTGCCAGGAAGTCGGTAAACAGGATGGGAGCCTGAGGTCGTCGCCTCCTGACTCCTGAGGGAATTTCCATCAATTCCTTCCTGAAACAAAGCCTGGGTTGTTGTCATTGTCCTCAACGCCCAAGGCAAGCTGAATCGGGCTTTGACATTTTTTAAAAAGTGAGCTGGTGGAAAGTTTCCTTGGCTAGGTCACTACTTTCCCAGTGTACAACCTAGGATCAAGGCTGGCCCTTGCCGGACTGGAGCGAGCTTCAGTGCTGTGCTCAGCCTCTTTTTTTTTCTCTCTCTCTCTCCTCTCTTGCTTCTCTCTGTCTCTATATGAAAAAGGCAGGTTGCAGGAGTGAAGCCCTGGGGATGGCCAGAAAGAAAAATAATAACTTACTCAGGCTGAGAAATGGGATGTATTCACTAATGGATTACAACAGTGAGGTCTTGGGCTTTATGTCAGCACCCTGCACAGCACCCAGGGAGCCCATGGAGGGTGGGCAGGGCTGTGGGGTCCCTCTTTTTAAAATTTATTTGTTGGGGAGTCGGGCTGTAGCACAACGGGTTAAGCGCAGGTGGCGCTAAGCTCAAGGACCGGCGTCAGGATCCCAGTTCGAGCCCCCGGCTCCCCACCTGCAGGCAGGTCCCTTCACAAGCGGTGAAGCAGGTCTGCAGGTGTCTGTCTTTCTCTCCCCCTCTCTGTCTTCCCCTCCTCTCTCCATTTCTCTCTGTCCTATCCAACAACAACGACATCAATAATAACTACAACACTAAAACAACAAAGGCAACAAAAGGGAATAAATAAATAAAATAAAATATTAAAAAATTGCTAAAAAAAGAATTATTTGTTGGAGGCTGGGCAGTAGTACAGCGGGTTAAGCACACTTTGCAAGGACCAGCTTAAGTATCCTGGTTCCAGCCCCCGGCTCCCTACCTGCAGGGGAGTCGCTTCCCAGGTGGGGAAGCAGGTCTGCAGGTGTCTGTCTTTCTCTCCCCCTCTCTGTCTTCCCCTCCTCTCTCCATTTCTCTCTGCCCTATCCAACAACAACAGCAATGACAACAACAATAATAACGACAACAACAAGGGCAACAAAATGGAAAAAAAATGGCCTCCAGGAGCAGTGAATTCATGGTGCAGGCACTGAGCCTCAGTGATAACCCTGGAGACATATATATATATTAAAGACAGAGGGAGAAGCCTCAGAGCCTCAGTTAGAATAGGCTTCTGCAGAAGCATTATGCTGTCTGTTATATCCCCAGACTATAAAAAGATTAATTAATTGAAATTGCTAAGACGTATAATTGACACAGTGGGACAGTGAGTGGCTCACAGAACTTGTATCCATGATGTGCTAAGTCTGGGTAGGAAGACACGGTAATGGCTCTGTAAGACACTCTCCTGCCTGAGGTTCTAAGGTCTCAGGTTCAATCCCCCAGCTCCACCATCAGCCAGAACTGAACAGGGCAGTACTCTAGTTATTTTTTTTTTCTTTTTTTTTTTCCTCCTCCAGGGTTATTACTGGGCTCGGTGCCTGCACCATGAATCCACCGCTCCTGGAGGCCATTTTTTTTTCCCCCTTTTGTTGCCCTTGTTGTAGCTTCGTTGTGGTTATTATTATTGCCCTTGTTGACGCAATTCGTTGTTGGATAGGACAGAGAGAAATGGAGAGAGGAGGGGAAGACAGAGAAGGGATCCGGGTCCCTGTGCTTTGCGCCACCTGAGCTTAACCCGCTGCACCACCGCCCGACTCCCTTATTAATGTCATTGTTGGATAGGACAGAGAGAAATGGAGAGAGGAGGGGAAGACAGAGAGGAAGAGAGAAAGATAGACACCTGCAGACCTGCTTCACCGCCTATGAAGCGACTCCCCTGCAGGTGGGGAGCCGGGGGCTCGAACCGGGATCCTTACGCCCGTCCCTGCGCTTTGCGCCACATGCGCTTAACCCACTGCGCCACCGCCCGACCCCCAGTACTCTAGTTATTTTTCCTCTTTCTCTCTCTCTTATGTATTTATTTATAAATTGATTATCTTTATTTATTTATTGGCTAGAGATAGCCAGAAATTGAGAGGAAGGGGAAGATAGAGACGGGGAGACCCAGAGAGTCACCTGCAGCAGACACCTTGTCAAGGTTTCCTCCTGCAGGTGGGGACTGGGGTCTTGAACCAGGTCCTTGTTCACTGTAACATGTGTGCTTAACCAGGTGTGCCACCACCTGGCACCTCTCTCTCTCTCGCTATCTCTCCATCTCTCATTAAAAATACAATAAATTGGGGGCCGGGCAGTAGCGCAGCGGGTTAAGCGCACATGGCAGAAAGCACAAGGACAGGCATAAAGATCCCGGTTCGAGCCCCCGGCTCCCCACCTGCAGGGGAGTCGCTTCCCAGGCGGTGAAGCAGGTCTGCAGGTGTCTGTCTTTCTCTCCCCCTCTCTGTCTTCCCCTCCTCTCTCCATTTCTCTCTGTCCTATCCAACAACAATTACATCAGTAACAACAACAAGGGCAACAACAAAATGGGGGGGGAGAGAAATGGTCTCCAGGAGCAGTGGATTCATAGAGTAGACACCAAGCCCCAGCAATAACCCTGGAGGCAAAAAAAAAAAAGAGTGTGTGTGTGTGTGTGTGTGTGTGTGTGTGTGTGTGTGTGTGTGTGGTGTGGCATCAGTTGGCTAAGTGCTATCATACATTGAGCATGGCCCCAAGTTCATTCTCTGCACTGCCAAAAATAGATCTTCAAAGAGTCCACCTCAGTGGGGTTAAACACGTTCACTTAGTTGTGTAACTGCTCACCCTCAGACCTTTCCCCCTTTCATCTTCCCAAAGAGAAATTTTATCCCTGTTAAAAAATTAATCCTTCATCCCTTCCCTCTCCAGCTCCTGTCCCATACCATGCTCTGCCCCAAATGCTTTGGGGCTCTCCCATGTCACACCAGGGTTTGGAAGTCCGAAACCACAATGAGGTGTGAGCTCTTACGGCAGCCCAGGAATCAATTCTATTTTTATTTTTTGCCTCCAGATTTATCGCTGGGGTTTGGTGCCTGTGCTATGAATCCACTGCTCCTGGAGGCTGTTTTTTCCCATTTTGGTCGCCCTTGTTGTTGTTCTTATTATTACTGATGTTGTTGTTGGATAGGACAGAGAAATGGAGAGAAGGGACGACAGAGAGGGGGAGAGAAAGATGGACACGTGCAGACCTGCTTCCTCACTTGTGAAGCGACTCTCCTGCAAGTGGGGAGCCGGGGGCTCGAACCTGGATCCTTATGCCGGTCTTTGTGCTTTGTGCCATGTGCGCTTAACCCACTGTGCTACCGCACGATTCCCCTTATTTTATAATTATTAGATAGAACTAGAGAGAGAGGGAGTTGGGTGGTAGCACAGTGGGTTAAGCACACATGGCGTAGTGCAGGGACCGGTCTAAGGATCCCAGTTTGAGCCCCCGGCTCCCCACCTGCAGGGGAGTCGCTTCACAGGCGGTGAAGCAGGTCTGCAGGTGTCTATCTTTCTCTCCTCCTCTCTGTCTTCCCCTCCTCTCTCCTTTTCTCTCTGTCCTATCTAACAACAACAGCTATGACAACAATAATAATTACAACAAGCGGAACAACACGGACAACAAAATGGGAAAAAATGGCCTCTAGGTGCAGTGGATTCGTAGTGCAGGCACCAAGCCCCAGCAGTAACCCTGGAGGCAAAAAAAAAAAAAAGATTTTTAAAAGAAATATATATCAACAACATCTTGGCAGATTCAATCTCTGGCATTTGACACTCAGCTTCTCTTCTCTCTCTAAAAAGATTTATTTGTGTGGTTTATTTTTTTGGGAGGTGGCCCAGTGGATAAAACGTTGTTCTCTCAAGCATGAGGTCCTGAGTTCAATCCCCGGCAGCATATGTACCAGAGTGATGTCTGGTTCTTTCTCTGTCTCTTATCCCTCTCATTAATAAATTTATATATATATATATATATATATATATATATTTGTGGCCAGGAGGTTGTGCACCTGGCTGAGCGCACATGGTACAGTGAGCAAGGACCCAGGTTTGAGCCCCCGATCCCCACCTGCAGGAGGAAAGCTTTGCGAGTGGTGAAACAGGGCTGCAGATGTCTCTCTCTCTCTCTCTCTCTCTCTGTCAATCTCCTACTTCCTCTCAATGTTTAGCTGTCTCTATCCAATAAATAAAGATATTGAAAAGTAATAAGTAATAATAATTTTAAAAGATCTGTTCATTTATTGACACATTTTACTGACTGTGGTCTGGGAGGTGGCACAGGATCAAACATTGGATTTTCAAGCATGAGGTCCTGAGTTCAATCCCCGGCAGCACATGAGTGGCTT
Organism: Erinaceus europaeus; assembly: GCF_950295315.1. Taxonomy (NCBI): domain Eukaryota; kingdom Metazoa; phylum Chordata; class Mammalia; order Eulipotyphla; family Erinaceidae; genus Erinaceus; species Erinaceus europaeus. The sequence continues at coordinate 12,473,859 of NC_080184.1, read as the reverse complement.
CTGTTTCTTTCTTTGCCTCCTCCTGTCTTTCTCATTAATAAATAAATACAATCTTTAGAAATAAAGAAGATAAGCATTCTATTTATTATTGACTGGAAACAGGGAAAAAGGGCAGGGGAGACACACAGAGAGAGATACCTGCAGCCATGCTCCACTGTGGGACGCTCCCCCCCTACAGGTGGGGGATCGGGGGGCTCGAACCCAGGTCCTTGCACACAGCAAGTGTGAGATCAACCGAGTGTACCACTGCCTGACTCCATTATTGTTTTGTTTTTCGCCAGAGTCCCGCTGAGCTCTGGCTGATGGTGGTGCTGGGGATTGAACCTGGGACCACAGAGCCTCAGGCAGGAGAGGCTGTTTGCAGAACCCCTAGGCTGTTTCCCTAGTCTTCTTTCTCTTCTTTTCTTGTCTATCTCTCTTTCATAGAGACAGAGGCAGAGAAAGAGAGACACTACAAAACTAAAGCTTCCTCCAGGGCAGTGGCAAAGCAGTGCACAGTCCACGGATCTATTCTGTCAGCCTGTGTGTGTATATATATATATATATATATATATAATTTTTTTAATGCAGTTGTTGGCTCTGCCTCCCTCTGCGACCTTGGCTCGCTCTTGGCCTTTTGAAGCCCAGCTAGTGAGAGCTCTCTTATCAGCTGGGGGTGGTGGTTCTAGCGATTAGCGATTAGCCGCATGGAGTTGAGTAAGCAGAACCTGGCAGCTGTCAATGCAGCTGGTCTCTGTGGTCACTCACCTCCCCTGGAGAGGGGGACCGAAAAAGCACCACCGCCCCCCCCCCCCCCCCCGGGAATGAGCAAGGCTAGTGACAGAAAGAAGGAAAGGAAAGAGAGAAAGGAGAGAGAAGAAATGAGAGAGGAGAGAGAAAGAAAGGAGAGAGAGGGAGAGAAGGTTAAGCACACATGGCACAAAGCACAAGGACCGGCGTAAGGATCCCGGTTCTCTCCCCCAGCTCCCCACCTGCAGGGGAGTCGCTTCCCAGGCGGTGAAGCAGGTCTGCAGGTGTCTGTCTTTCTCTCCCCCTCTCTGTCTTCCCCTCCTCTCTCCATGTCTCTCTGTCCTGTCCAACAACAATGATATCAATAATAACAACAACAATAAACAAAAAGGAAAAAAAATAGCCTCCAGGAGCAGTAGATTTGTATTGCAGGCACCGAGTCTCAGCAGTAACCCTGGAGGCAAAGAAAGAAAGAAAGAAAAGAAAGTAGTGAGAGAAAGAGAAAGGAGAGATAGCAAAAAAAAAAGAGAGAGAGAGAAACAGGTTACCGTGCACAAGGACCCAGGTTCAAGCCCCATGTCCTTAGGGGGAAAGCTTCACAGTGGTGGAGCCAGGCTGCAGGTGTCTCTCTGTCTCTCACCCTCTTTGCTTCTCTTTCTTCATATAAAAAAACAAACAAACTAACTGAGTGGCCTGGGAGGTGGCGCAGTGGATAAAGCGCTTGACTCTCAAGCGTGAGGTCCTGAGTTCAAGCCCCAGCAGCACATGTACCAGAGTGATGTCTGGTTCTTTCTCTCTCCCCTCCTATCTTTCTTTCTCATCAATCAATAAAATCTAAAAAAAAAAAAAAAATTGAGCAGGGCAGACAGTATAGCAATTCTGGGGACCGGGTGGTGGTGCACTGGGTAAAGAAGTCGCACAGCAAAGTGCAGGGACCAGCGCAAGGATCCCGGTTCGAGTCCCCGGCTCCCCACCTACAGGGGAGTCGCTTCGTCTGCAGGTGTCTGTCTTTCTCTCCCCCTCTCTGTCTTCCCCTCCTCTCTCCCTTTCTCTCTGTCCTATCCAACAACAACGACGTCAATAACAACAACAATGATGACGACAATAAAGAAAAGGGCAACAAAAGGGAATAAATAAATAAAATATAATAACAAACCAACCAACAGACACATGTGTGAGTGTGTGTGTGCACAGAGACAGGGAGCAGGAGAGAGAGAGAGAGAGAGAAGCAGAGCCTCCCTCTGCCACATGTGATCTTGGGGATCAAACCCAGGACCTCATGCTTGAGAGTCCAATGTTTTCTGTCATTTATTTATTTACTTATTTATTTATTCATTCCCTTTGTTGTCCTTGTTGTTTTATTGTTGTTGGCTAGGACAGAGAGAAATGGAGAGAGGAGGGGAAGACAGAGAGGGGGAGAGAAAGACAGACACCTGCAGTCCTGCTTCACCGCCTGGGAAGCGACTCCCCTGCAGGTGGGGAGCCGGGGGCTCGAACTGGGATCCTTTCTCTGGTCCTTGCGCTTTGCACCACCTGCGCTTAACCTGCCGAGCTACCTCCAGACTCCCCCAACTGCTTTCATTTTAAGTTTATGACCTCAGAGCCCAACCGGGATCCTTATGCTGGTCCTTGTGCTTTGCGCCACCTGCGCTTAACCCGCTGCGCTACCGCAGGTTGAATTCATGTGTTGCAGACACTACAGCTATGAAAAGAAATGTGCGGTGATATTTTTATGTATGCATTGATTTATTTTGCCAGAGCCCTGCTCAGCTCTGGCTGATGGAGGTGCTGGGGATGGAACCTGGGGCCTCAGAGGCGGAGGCTGGAGAGTCTGTCTGCAGAACCCCTGGGCTGGCTCTCTCCAGCCCTCCCTTCCGTTTTCTAATATTTACCCAAGAGCAAAGTGAGTTACAAAGACAGCAAGTCATTTGCCCAAGGAAAACCAGCAGATGGCACAGCTCGCCCTGGCTGCCGGGAAGCCTGTCTGCAGACCCGACGGTGCCCCGCAGCCCGCAGCAGAACGCACCCACCCTGACCCGTGCCCACCCGGCGGTGCCAGGGACGCCCAGCCGCCACGAGCTCCTAGCAGGGACCCCGGGCTGCAGGCTCCCGCCCTGCGGCGATGAACCAGTTCCAGGCTTCAGCGCCAGGCCACGCCCCCTAAGAAGCCCATTGGCCCTCTGCGATGACTGATGACGGCGGGCTCATCCAATCGTTCATCGTCCCGCCCCCTGCTCGCGGCTGATTGGCGGAGGGCTAGACCAATGGGAAGGCGGCTTCCGGGACCGGGGCGTGGCCCCCGCGGACGGTTGAACTCGCGCGGGAACAGTCCCGGCGGCGGCATCATGGCGGCCTTCAGGGACATGGAGGAGGTGAGCCAGGGGCTGCTCAGCCTGCTGGGCGCCAACCGCGCCGAGGCGCAACTGAGGCAGCTGCTGGGGCGCCACGAACGGATGGTGGGGCGCCTGCTGGAGACGCAGGACGAGGCGGAGCAGCGGCTGCGAGGTGAGGAGCCCCCCAAGCCCCGGCCCCGGGAGCCCTCTGATCCTGGCCCCGCCCCCGGAGTCTCCTGCCCTTGGCCACGCCCCCTGGGGACTCTGGCCCCGCCCCTGGAATCCCCTGGCCCCTCCCCCTAAGGCCTCTACTTACCCCCACCTGGACACCTCCATAGTTTGACCACGCCCCCTAGATGCCCATATTTTGGCCACGCCCCCTAGGTGCCCATATTTTGGTCACGCCCCCTAGATACCCCATCATTTGACCACGCCCCTAGATACCCATCCTTTGACCACGCCCCCTAGATGCCCATATTTTGGTCACGCCCCCTAGATACCCCATCATTTGACCACGCCCCTAGATACCCCATACTTTGACCATGCCCCCTAGATAACCATATTTTGACCACGCCCCCTAGATACCCCATCCTTTGGCCACCCACGCCCCTAGATACCCATCCTTTGACCACGCCCCTAAATACCCCATCCTTTGACCACGCCCCCTAGATACCCCATCCTTTGACCACGCCCCTGGGCATCCCGCCGATCCGGCACCCTAGGGCCCCCCCACTTCCACCCCCAGCATCCCCATCCGCTAGCCGCCCCCCACCAGACCTGATGTAAAGGGGCTGCCCAGAGCCCCCCACCCCATTACATACAGGGACCCGCTGGGCCATCTCAACGCAGATTTCATCCTTATTAAAACAAACAACAACAACATCAACAAACAAGATTGTATGGGGGCCGGGCGGTGGCGCCCCTGGCTGAGCGCACAGGTCACAGCGCACAAGGACTCGGGGTTCGAGCCCCGAGCCCCACCTGCCGGGTGTGGGGAGGAATAAGCAGGCTGCGGGGGTCTCTCTGTCTCACTCCCTCTCTCTCTCTCTCTCTCTCTCTTATTAAATCTTTTTACCCTGCTGAGCTCTGGCTGCTGGTGGTGCTGGCGATTGAACCCGGGGCCTCAGAGCCTCAGGCAGGAGAGTCTGTGTGCAGAACCCCTGTGTGTCTCCCCGGCCTCCCATTCTGACTTTCTCGTCCCTTAGCAATATGGGGGACCCCTGCCCCGCCGCAGTCCCGGAGGCCAGGGTGGTGGAGGCCTCAGGCAGCCTCTGGGGCCTGGGGTGTCTGTCTCCTGGGGGTAGGGGAGCAGGTCAGGTCAGATCCACCCCGCGCCGCCCCCTCCTCCTGGCAGACCTCCGGGCTTTGGAAATGGAAGCAGCGCAGAACCTTCTGGCAGCCAAGGAGCGGGCCCGCCTGGCAGACTCGGAGCTGCAGGAGCTGGAGGCGGAGCTGCGGGGCGCGAGCCAAGAGGACGAGGGGCTGCGGGCAAGCCTGGGGTATCCTTCCTGGGCGGGGGCTGCGGGGTCTGGGGTCCTTCCTGGGCTTGGGCTGCGGGGTCTGGGGTCCTTCCTGGGCGGGGGCTGTGGGGTCTGGGGTCCTTAGGGTCCTTCCTGGGCGGGGGCTGCGGGGGTCTGGGGTCCTTCCTGGGCGGGGGCTGTGGGGTCTGGGGTCCTTAGGGTCCTTCCTGGGCGGGGGCTGCGGGGTCTGGGGTCCTTCCTGGGCGGGGGCTGTGGGGTCTGGGGTCCTTCCTGGGCGGGGGCTGCGGGGTCTGGGGTCCTTCCTGGGCGGGGGCTGTGGGGTCTGGGGTCCTTCCTGGGCGGGGGCTGTGGGGTCTGGGGTCCTTCCTGGGCGGGGGCTGCGGGGTCTGGGGTCCTTCCTGGGCTTGGGCTACGGGGTCTGGGGTCCTTCCTGGGCGGGGGCTGCGGGGTCTGGGGTCCTTCCTGGGCTTGGGCTGCGGGGTCTGGGGTCCTTCCTGGGCTTGGGCTGCGGGGTCTGGGGTCCTTCCTGGGCGGGGGCTGCGGGGTCTGGGGTCCTTCCTGGGCTTGGGCTGCGGGGTCTGGGGTCCTTCCTGGGCGGGGGCTGTGGGGTCTGGGGTCCTTCCTGGGCGGGGGCTGTGGGGTCTGGGGTCCTTCCTGGGCGGGGCTGCGGGGCCGGGTCGCCCCCTCCTCAGGCTCCTTGACCCGCGCAGCCAGCTGGGCCTCCAGCTGCAGGAGCTCCGGGCCGCGCAGGCCGAGCTGGAGCACGACGAGCAGGAGGTGGACCGGACCACCACCATCAGCATCCCCGCCGCCGTGTAGGTGCCTCGGACCCGGGCCGGGCCCTGAGCCCCGCCCTGAGGAAACCTCCCCCTTCCTCATGGGCCAGAGACGCAGAGACAGAGACCCCCGCCGCTTCCCGCTGCTCCACCGCTCGTGAAGCTTCCCCCCCGGGGGTGGGGCGGGGGCTCGAACCCCAGGCCTTGGGCTCTGGCCCGGAGGGATAGCCATTTTCACACCTTGGTTGGCTTCTTTATTCCCTTTTGTTGTCCTTGTTTTATTATAGTTATTATTGATGTCGTTGTTGTTGGACAGGACAGAGAGAAATGGAGAGAGGAGGGGAAGACAGAGAGGGGGAGAGAAAGACAGACACCTGCAGACCTGCTTCACCGCCTGGGAAGCGACTCCCCTGCAGGTGGGGAGCCGAGGGCTCGAACCGGGATCCTAATGCCGGTCCTTGCGCTTTGCACCATTTGCTTAACCCACTGTGCAACCACCCAACTCGCGGTTGATATTTTTATTTTGGCCACCAGGGCTCAGCAAGCCTGCCTGACTCCACAACTGGTAGGGAAGTGTTTATTTATTTATTTATTTATTTTTATCTCTTCACCTCGATTCCTTTTTTTCTTTCTTTTAAAATAACCAATTTATTATTATTATTTTTATTTTCCCCAAAGCCCTGCTGAGCTCTGGTGGCTGGTGGCGCTGGGATGGTTCCGGGACCTCGGAGCCCCAGGCGGGAGAGTCTCTGTGCAGAACCCCTGTGCCGCCTCCTAGATTCTGTCTTGTTGTTGATTTCTAAAGACTCTTTACATCTGTGAGGTTTTTTGGTTTTGCTTTTTTTTTTTTTTCTTTTTTTCCCCCTCCTGATCCCGGCTCAGCTCCGGCTGCTGGTGTTGCTGAGGATGGAACCCGGGACCTCGGAGCCTCAGGCGGGATAGTCTCCGTGCAGAACCCCCATGCTGCCTCCCGGCTCTGGTTTATTTTTTCTTTTAACACACTTTTTAATTCGAGAAAGAAAGAGAGAGAGGAGGAAGCACAGTCTCCCTCTGGCCCCTGCAATGCCTGGGGTGGAACTAAGGACCTACATGGAGAACTGGGGCACCAGCATCCAGGCCCCCTGCCCCGTGGGCTGATGGGTAATTCAATCCCCCACCCCACAACCAGGGGCCTTAGTAGACAGCCCATGATTTGGGGAACCTCATTTCGCGTATGTGTGTTCACCACCAGCTGTCTCTGTCTCTCCTCCCGCAGGTATGTGGCTCAGCTTTACCGTCGAATCAGCAAGATCGAGTGGGACTATGAGAATGATCCTGGAACCATCCGGGGCAGTATCCTTGCTCGGAAAATTGGGGACCCTGGGGATCACGAGGATGGGGCCGTCAGATGGTGTTGGGGGCCCCCTGAAGTGAGCTGTGGGCACCCCTCCCCCCAGGAGAACAGAAAGCTAACACCAGTCCTTAGAATTGGGGTGGAATATTATACAGCCCCGTAAAAGGAAAGGCAGGCACAGGGCTGGCACATCTGAGGCTCTGAGGTCCCGGGTTCCATGCTCGACTCCACCAGAAGCTAGAGCTGATCGGGCGGGGGGTGGGGGGGGTGGAGATGACGACAATTTTTGTTTTTATCCCCTTTTGTTGCCATTGTTTTGTTGTAGTTATTATTGTTATTGATGTTGTCATTGTTGGATAGGACAGAAATGGAGAGAGATGGGAAGACAGGGAGAGAAAGACACCTGCAGACCTTCACCGCCTGGGAAGCGACTCCCCTGCAGGTGGGGAGCCAGGGGCTTGAACCAGGATCCTCATGCCGGTCCTCGTGCTTTGCGCCACATGTGTTTAACCCGCCGGACTAGCGCCCGGCTCCCAAAATTGTTTAAATGAAGGGTCCTTGCCTCTCACCCCAGTCCATCACGGCCCCAGCGTGGCCCAGCCCATCTCTCTGGACGCCTCCCAGCTCTCCAAGAAGTTCATCAGCGACTACCTATGGGCCTTGGTGGACACGGAGTGGTAGCTGGGCCGGGGGCTGGGGAGGTGACTCAGTAGGTGAACCACTGCCCACTGCCCCGGGTTCAAATCCCAGCACCGAATCTGGTAGCTCCCAGCCCACTCTGAAAATAAAAATGCAAATCAAGGACTGTACAAATGAGCCCACGTGGATTTGAACCTCGTCTGCTGAAAGGTCCAGAGATTGACCAGGGGAACCTGCCACGCTGGGCATGTGGCCTGAGACTTCCAGCAAGTCCCTTCCGAGCCAAGGGTGGCGGGTGTGATGGCCGGAATCCTGGCAGCCGTTTTGTGACTCACCACCAGAAACCTTGCAGTGCTTCTCTGGGTGTTGGAAGCTGTTCCCCCCCCTCCATGGTGGAGCTGGGGAGCTGGAGTGGAGTGGACTGAGTTCCCTTTGACCCAAGCACCCTGGGTGCAGCCTGCCCAGGAACTTAAGGGGATGGGTGTCTGGGAACCTCACTTCCTGACTTCTTGGGCTCTGGGATCTCTCCTAAGAAAGGACTACAGTGTTGAGGGCGGGGCTTCAGCACCACAGAGGGAGACCCCTGGCACCAGGGGAAGGTCTCTGGAGGCCCCAGAGACATTTGCTCTGGCTGGGCCACCAACCCCAGCTCAGAGTTGGGGGGGGTGTCCTCCCGCCCCGCCCCGCCCCCCATGTTCTGGCCCAGCAACCCCTGGGGCTGCCCTCCGGGACAGAGCCAGAGGGTGAGGAAGGAATGTGGGCTGGCAGGCGGCACCCTCCACATGCCTGGGCCCTGACTCAGCCCAGTGGGTGCTGGCCCCAGGCCTGGGACAGTCTGGTGGGGGATCCCTGTGGGCCCCCCTGGTGAGCTGGGGTGTCCCCTGAGCCCCAGGCAGTAGAAGCGGCCCCGAGGTGGGTGAGCAAAGGCGCACCATGATCAAGCCGGACCTGCAGCGCCTGCCACACACGCGGCTTCTCAGCTGCTCCCAGGACCTTCTGGGGAGCCGGCCTGGCTCTGAACCCCCCATTCCTGGGCCCCGTGGGAGCCCCAACAAGCTAAAAGGGGGGTAGGAAGTGGGGGCTGGGATCCCTACAGCCCAGCCCTCATCTCCCAACCAGGGGACCCCCAGCCTGCGTACAGGGGTGCAGGTGGGGTGTCCATGTCCCCAGGGGGGCCCACAAGCCCCCCAAACAGCCAGGGGGACCCGGGACTGCAGGGTTCACCTGCCCTCACAGACGGGCACTTCTGCCCTTCAAAATTAAAATCTGCCCAAGGACCTGGGTTCAAGGCCTCGATCCTCCACCAAGTGGTGGAGCAGGGCTGCAGGGGTCTCACTGCTTTCAATTGCTCTGTCTAGCCAGTAAAGAGAATTTTAAAATGATAAAAAAACATATATATATATATATATATATATATATATATATATATATATATATACCACCCCGGAGGGGTCACAGTGGTCACCTCTGACCTCTACCCCCGTGTTTCCAGCTGGTCTGAGGCCCATGGGTGGGGGCTTCTGGATGCTGGGGGGGGCACCTAGTGGCCGCGGCAGCACTGCAGGCTGCAACTACAGAGCAGGGCCTCGAACCCAGGACCTCACGCCAGAGAACCCAATGCTTGGTCCACAGCGCCTCATCTGGGTCTGATTGCTTGATGGGTGGATGGATGAGTGAATGAATGCATAAGTGTTTGGATGGATGGATGGATAAGTGGTTGGATTGGTAGATGCGTGAATGGATGGTGGATGGATGGATGAGTGGGTGGATAGATGGTTGGGTGGGTAGATGGATGAGTGGATGGATAGATGGTTGGGTGGGTAGATGGATGAGTGGATGGATAGATGGTTGGGTGGGTAGATGGATGGATGAGTGGGTGGATGGTGGGGGTGGATAGATGGATAGTGGATGGGCAAACAGCTTTAGCAAAACTTCACCTTGGAGACCCCCCCCCGTGGAAGGTGATGGGAAGAAAGGTGTCCGTGTGACCCCCCCCAGGTTTGTGGGGGCCTCACACACACCCCCGGCCAGTCCCCAGCCCCAGAGGACCCCAGAGAGACACCCAGGCAACATCATGGGGGCAGCTGTTTATTTCAGGGGACAAAGCCGCCAAGTCCGTTCTGTCAGGTGATCCCCACTCTCCCCAACCCCCAAAACGTGTGTGTGCTGCACATACACAGCAGAGACCCATGTCCTGAGAGACGACGGGGCAGAGCTCACAGAGACCCCCCAGCTTCCTGCCCCAGGGGCAGGGGATCCCCCTCAAATGCAGCCCGAGGACCCCACCCTGGGGTTGACAAAAATAAATAGGTCTCCCACCGGAAGGGATACACAGACAGCCATGTGGATACGTGTTTCTTTGAATTTCTACAAGGTGCAAATGTAGCCCCCCCCCAAAAAAAAAAAAAACCTGGATTCTGCAAGGGGAGCTCCAGGTAGAGAGGTCTCGGCCTTTCTGGGGTCCCCCAAGAAGTGGGGTGCTCCCCCTTCCCCATAGGGGATGGCAAACCCGGTAGCTTCATCTCTGAAGGGGAGGGCCCAGTGGGGCACCCCCCCTTCCTGTGAAACACAGCTCTCCATGTCCCAGGAAATGGATCATCTGGTCTGGTCGGTGAAGAGAGACAGAGAGAAGGAGCTTCCCCGGGTACTTTGGGGTCTATGCAGGTGGTACCAGGGGATGGACTCTCAGCCAGGCGCAGAGGAAGAAGGCAGATGTCCTGCACAGTGAGCAAATTCGCCTGGCCCCCCCATCCCCAAAGAAAGAATTTTGAGAGAGAGGGGAGAGCCTCCCTCTGGCACACGTGGTGTCGGGGAATCGAACCCGGGACCGTACGCCTGAAAGTCCAAGGCCTAGTTGAGTCCTCCCAACTTCTGAGTGCAAATAATAACAATAACAGTCATGACGCCCCGAGAGGCCCCTTCACCCAACGTGCAACCCTGAGCCAAGTAGTTGGGGGGAGGGGTGTCAGGCACTTGAGGGTCATTGAGACTCCCTGGGGGGATGTACCGGGGCCCCCTCCCGCATTAGGGGGGTCGGGCAGCACCCCGGCCCGGAGACCCCCAGGTTAGACGGTCTCCTTTTGGGTGCCAGCAAGAAGCTCCTGAGTGTGTGTGGGGAGGTGATCGGCCAGACTCGGGGACCCCCGCCAGTTCCTGGACTCCTGTCCGTCCATCCACCCGCAGAGGGTGGACCCCCAACTTCCATCCCTTCTTTCACCCGCCACTCCAGCTCGGTGGCCGCCCCCAGGCCTGGCAGACAAATAAATATATGAACATGCAGCCCTGGCCAGGCTCGGAGGACTCCCTGGAGGAGGCGGCAGGGGCATCCCTTAGGACGCAGAGGATGGCGGAAGGTTCCAGGAGGAAGAAGAGGACCCCCCAGGGGGGGGCCCTCAGGCCACGTCGTCCTCCAGGCTGACCATTTGTCTCTGCCAGGAGAGAGAGGACCCCACACGTCACCCAGCGCTGGGATCCGGGTTCGAGCCCCCCCCCATCCCCACCTGTGGCTGGGGGAAAGTAGGGCTGCAGGTGTCTCTCTGACTCTCTTCAATAATAAATAACGAATCCCTTCTCCCCACCCACCCACCCACCCAGAGCTTCCTCGCGGGATGCCTGGTCCACGGCTGTGGGATTGTGGGTCTTCGTCTGCCCTCCGGGGTCACCCCCACCCTGGGGCATCCCCCCCATCCCACCCCAAACTCCCCTCCCTCTCCGGGCACTCACTGAGGGGTAGGCATAGCCGTCCTGGCTGGAACAAATGCAGACCTCGTCCTCCGTGGTTTTCTGATACACGGGATTGTCAAAGTTGATGGTGTTGATGTTTTTAAGCCGCCAGTTCCGCCAAAGCAGGAAGATCACAAACACCAGCAGGATCAGCAGGGCTGCGGGCAGAGGCCTCATCACACCACCACCCCCCACTAAAAATAATAATAATCATATGCAGCACCCCCCTCCCCAGAAAGAAAAAAAAAAAAAAACACCCTGGCGCCACATGGGAAGAATCATGGAACCGGAGGAAGCTCCTTTCTCAGGAGAGGGAAGAGGCAGGTGGAGTCGAGGGGGAAAGGGTGTGTCAGCAAGAGGGGGTACCCAGGAGGGGTTCCCCCGGGACGTGGGGTGTGTGTGTGTATGTGGGGGGTACACTTACCCAGGGGAAGGACAACGGACAGTGACCCCGTGTTCCCCGACCTCAGGACCACCTCCGAGTGACTGCCGTTGCCCAGGACTGGGGGGGAGGGAGGGGAGAGTTAGGTTTCCAGAGTGAGGCCCATAGACACCCACGAAATTCAGGGTCCAGGGAAGGTGCCCCCTCACCCCCACGATTCCTCCAGGGCAGATCTGGGGACTCCCCCAGCTCCGCGTCCTCAGGAAGTGGGGCCTTGGGGTGGGGGCCCCGGGAGGGATGCAGGGCCCCCCAAGAAGCTCAGCCGGTGGGACTGTGTATGTTTGTGTGTTAAGGACTTAATATGCCTCACGGGCCGGGCGAGGTGCACCGGGTGAAGCACACAGTACTAAGCTCAAGGTTCCCGGGTCGAGCCCCCGGCTCCCCACCTGCAGGGGAGTCGCTTCCCAGGCGGTGAAGCAGGTCTGCAGGTGTCTGTCTTTCTCTCCCCCTCTCTGTCTTCCCCTCCTCTCTCCATGTCTCTCTGTCCTAGCCAACAACGACGACATCAATAACAACAACAATAATAACCACAACAATAAAACAAGGGCAACAAAAAGGAATAAATAAATTTTTAAAAAAGGAAAGTGGAGAAAGTAAGAAAAAAAAAAAAAAAGGAAGGAATAGCAAGTGCCTTTTGACAAACTGGAAAAAGTTTTTGAAACTCTCAAAGTGCCGGGGGGGTGAGGTCCCCCAACTTCCTCCAGCCACAACAGTTCCTAAGCCTCTTCCTGTGAGGTCTGGACAAAGCCTCCAGCTGCTGTGAAGGGGAAGAAGGAAAAAAGAAAAAGACAGAAACTTGCTGATTTTATTTTTTTTTCTGAGTTCCATTTCCGGCGGCTCAAACCAACAAAGCAAGCTGCTGGCCGCCCTCTGGTGGACCAAGGCGCACACAGCAGGCTGGCCTGTTGCTTCTCCTGGACTTTGTGGCAACCCCAGGAACCACCTGGGGAGATCCCCAAGCATCTGGAAGCTCTCTCTCTCTCTCTCTCTCTGTCTCTCTGTCTCTCTGTCTCTCTCCCTCTCTGACGTTTTGCCAAGAAGCTCTTGAGATCTGAAGGGAAAGACCCAGAGCGTGGGCAGAGGGGATACCTACCCCCCACCACCACCACCACGCACCTTGGTAGGACATGGTCAGACTCTCTGCCGTGGTGAGCTCAGCGGAGCTGGTCCCTGGGGGCATCTTACTGCCGGTGGAGGGTCCCCGGGTGGTCACGACAGGTGATGTGTCTGAAAGAAGAAACATCTGTCTCCTGGGTGCCCTGAGCCACTGCCCACCCACCATGGTGTCAAAGGCCAAAACACGCCCGCAGGTGATGGACTGGGACCCTGGGTCCTTGTGGGTGTCTCCTGGAAGGTCGTCACAGGCCACGGGCCCTCACCTGGCAGGCAGGGGCAGGCAGGTCCTCCCATCCTGGGCCAGCCGCATGGCGTCCGGGCAGGTGCAGGTGAACTTGGGAGACTGGGGGTTGATCTGCGGGGCTGGCAGACACAGGAACTGGCAGCCGCCGTTGGGGAGGGGACTTTGCTCACACCAGTTCACGCCTGAGGGAGAAAAAACCAGGAGGGTGTTTGGGGGTGAAAACGAGCTCAGAAGATAATAGAAAAAAAAAAAAGCAAACAAAACAGAACAATGTGGAACTTGCTAAAAAATAAATAAGTTCCCGGGGAAATTCTATAACTTTCTGGAAGCTTTCTAGAATAAAATAATAATAAAGGGAGCCGGGCGGTGGCGCTGTGGGTTAAGCCCAGGTGGCGCAATGCGCAGGGACCAGTGTAAGAATCCCGGTTCGAGCCCCCGGCTCCCCACCTGCAGGGGAGTCGCTTCACGGGCGGTGAAGCAGGTCTGCAGGTGTCTGTCTTTCTCTCCCCCTTTCTCTCTGTCTTCCCCTCCTCTCTCCACTTCTCTCTGTCCTATCCAACAACAAAGCAACGTCAACAATGGCAATAATAACCACAACGAGGCTGCAACAACTAGGGCAACAAAAAGGGGGAAAAATGGCCTCCAGGAGCGGTGGATTCATGGTGCAGGCACCGAGCCCAGCAATAACCCTGGAGGAAATAATAATAATAAGTCTAAGAAATGGGTCTAGAAAAGGTTCGAGGGGAGTCTGGCGGTAGTGCAGTGGGTTAAGCACATGCGGTGCAAAGCGCAAGGACTGGCATAAGGATCCCGGTTCGAGCCCCCGGCTCCCCACCTGCAGGGGAGTCGCTTCCCAGGCGGTGAAGCAGGTCTGCAGGTGTCTGTCTTTCTCTCCCTCTCTCTGTCTTCCCCTCCTCTCTCCATTTCTCTCTGTCCTATCCAACAACGACGACATCAACAACTACAAAAACAATAAAACAAGGGCAACAAAAGGGAAAAGAAATAAATATTAAGAAATGAAAGTAAAAAAAATAGACATTTAAAACATTAAAAATAAAAAAAAATGAAGGCATTATCAGAGTGGCCCAGCAGGTGGCGCAGTGGTCTCTCAATCAAGGCCTGAGTTCCATCACATGGCATGTGACTGAGAAACTATGTATCTTTAAGATCTCTCTCTCAAGGAAACCAACACATCCATCCAGAAAGATCTGTGTACACGTATGTTCTTGGCAGCACAATTTGTCATAGCCAAAACCTGGAAGCAACCACAGATGAGTGGCTGAGCAAGTTGTGGTCTATAAAAAATGGGGACTTCACCGTTTCCAGCCGATCTTGGATGGACCTTGAAAAAAATCATGTTGGGGAGTCGGGCTGTAGCACAGTGGGTTAAGCGCAGGTGGCACAAAGCACAAGGACCGGCATAAGGATCCCGGTTCGAACCCCGGCTCCCCACCTGCAGGGGAGTCGCTTCCCAGGCAGTGAAGCAGGTCTGCAGGTGTCTGTCTTTCTCTCCCCCTCTCTGTCTTCCCCTCCTCTCTCCATTTCTCTCTGCCCTACCCAACAACGATGATGACATCAATCAGGCTCAAATCAGGATCCTTCCACCAGTCCTTGTGCCTTGTGTGCTTAACCCACCACCTAAGGCACCAGAAAGTTTCAGCAGGGTCGTTGGGGAAAACACAGAAAGGGCTCAGCAGCTCCATCCTTACCTCTGGGCTGTGTGAGGTTGTGGAAGAGAACTATGTCTTCCGGAGACAAGAGATTCTCGGCCACCAAGTGAATGTCGGAGCCCGTGAGGCGGTTGGCACTGAAAATAGCCTCGTTGATGACGTCCGTCCAGAAGACCTTGTCCTACACGGGCAGCATAGGACAGAGGCTGTGAACTTCTGGGACAGAGGGGCTCAGACCCAGATCCAAGGGTGACCCCCACAACCCGCCCGCCGTGTTCTCTGGGCTTCTCAGGGGAGAAGCCATGGCAGGAAGGAATATCACTTCTTTGTTCTGGGTTTGTTTTTTATTTTATTTTATTTTTTTAAAGGTAAGTCGTTATTTCTGGGGCTGGGGAGACAGCCTGATGGTTCTGCAAAGAGACTCTCCAGCCTGAAGCTTTGAGGCCCCAGGTTCAAGGCCCCTCACCACCATCAGCCAGAGCTCAGCAGGGCTCTGGTCTCTATTTCAGAAAAGTTGATTAATGAGCGAATCAATTCATTAATTCTGGGTAGTTGCCCAAGGAAGCCTCAGCTTAAGGGGTGTCCGAGGGGAGATCGCAAAGAGAGGGACGGGGTCCCCACCTCAAAGATGGCCAGGGAGAAGGGGTGAGCGAGCTGGGCCTTGTCCTCCAAGACCGTCCTCCGGTTCCCGCCGTCCACGTCCACGCTGGAGATGGAATGAAGCTTGGAGTCCACCCAGTACAGGCGACCGCCGGAAAGGTCTAGAAGGGGCCACAGAAGAGGTGAAGCCCAACTGGTCCCGGCCACCCTGCCCTCACCTCCTCTTCCAGGAAGACCTCCCACAGGTCCCCGGAACATACCCAAGGTGATGCCATTGGGCCACTGGATGTCCTCGGTCACCAGAGAGTAAGAGTCCACCCCGTTCATGCCAGCCTTCTGGATCTGGGCGGGGATTCCCCAATCAGTCCAGTACATGAAGCTAGGGGGACAAAGACGGGGGTCAGAGGCTGTGGGGAGGGGGGCAGGCTCAGCTGCATGACCCCAGGGAACAAAGGGAAGAGACCCCACAGCCCTGCCCACCTGGGTGCTGTCCATGGGGCTCCCTGGGTGCTGTGCCTGGTGCTGAGAGAGGAGAGACCCACAGCCCTGCCCACCCTCCATGGGCTCCCTGGGTGCTGTGCATGGTGCTGAGAGAGGAGAGACCCCACAGCCCTGCCCACCCTCCATGGGCTCCCTGGGTGCTGTGCAGGGTGCTGGGGCTTGAACCCAGGGCCTCACACAGCAGAGCAAGTGAGCTATCTCTCAGCTCCAGACATTTCCTTCCTGAACCAAACTGAATTCTGGGGATTCCCCCAGAAGTTTCGTTTCGATCTCTCCGTGTCACCTTCAGGACAGACAGCAGGTCTTTGAGTCCATAGCCCCCCCCCCCAATCCTGAGATTGAGAAACCCCAGAGGCTGTGTGCTGGGGGCAGCGCTGGGGTCAGAGGTCGGGGACCAGCTCCCCCCCCAGTCATGGCGGGGGGGGGGGGGTGCAGAGGAGACAGTCTCCTGCCCGGGGCTTCTAGAGGTGGGGAGGGATGGGCACGTAGTGACTTTCCCTCTTGTTACGCCCTTAAAAATAGATGCAGGGGTCGGGCGGTAGTGCAGCGGGTTAAGCACAGGTGGCACAAAGCGCAGGGACCGGCGTAAGGATCCCGGTTTGAGCCCCCGGCTCCCCACCTGCAGGGGAGTCGCTTCCCAGGCGGTGAAGCAGGTCTGCAGGTGTCTATCTTTCTCTCCCTCTCTCTGTCTTCCCCTCCTCTCTCCATTTCTCTCTGTTCTATCCAACAACGATGACATCAACAATGGCAATAATAATAACCACAACGAGGCAACAACAACAAGGGAAACAAAAGGGGGAAAAATGGCCTCCA
Source organism: Erinaceus europaeus (assembly GCF_950295315.1). NCBI lineage: Eukaryota > Metazoa > Chordata > Mammalia > Eulipotyphla > Erinaceidae > Erinaceus > Erinaceus europaeus. Next base: position 12,457,459 of record NC_080184.1, on the reverse strand, counting down.
GGGGCGGTGGATTCATGGTGCAGGCACCGAGCCCAGCAATAACCCTGGAGGGAAATAAAAAATAGATGTACCTATTTGAGCGCACGTTACAGTGCACAAGGACCCAGGTTCAAGCCCTGACCCCAGCTGCAGGGGGAATGCTTTGTAGGCAGCAAAGCAGGGCTGCAGGTGTCTGCCTGTCTCTCCCTCTCTGTCTCCCCCTCTCCTCTCAATTTCTGGCTGTCTCTATCCACTAAGTTAATAAAGTTATTTTCCCCCTTCAGCATTATTGCTGGGGCTCAGTGCCTGCACTATGAATCCACTGTTCCTGGAGGCCATTTTTTCCCTTTGGTTGCCCTTGTTGTTTATTGTTATTATTGTTATTGCTGTCATTGTTGTTGCATAGCTATTGATGTCATCATTATTAGGACAGAGAGAAATGGAGAGAGGAAAGGAAGACAGAGAGGGGGAGAGAAAGACAGACACCTGCAGACCTGCTTCACTGCCTGGGAAGCGACCCCCCTGCAGGTGGGGGCCGGGAGGCTCGAACCCAGTTCCTTGCGTACTGTAATGTGAGCATTCAACCAGGCGTGCCACCACCTGGCCCCTCACACACGTATCTTAATCAGTCATTGAACTAATGGCTTATCCATCACTAGGTCTCCTCCAGCAAGACATCAGATCCGAGCCTGTGACACCCCAGAAACTGGGTGGGGACCCCCAGACCCCTCACCCGCTCTACCTCAGGGGTCTCTCTCCTCCCGCCTGCAGTTCCTTCAAGAACTCCTCACCCCCACCCCAGGGCCGCCTGCAGGACTCTCACCCGTGTGTGGGATCCACCACGATAGCCCGGGGCTTGGCACTGGCCTCTCGGAAGAGGGTCTTGCGCCGGGCACCCTTGGTGTCTGCCACGGACACGCTGCCCAGCACCGAGTCTGTCCAGTAGATGTGCCCGTGGACCCAGTCAACCGCCAGCCCGTCGGGGGCCTGCAGGTCCTCCCCGATCACCGTGTCATATGTGGAGAAGCTGGATGCCTGGTCAATCTGGGTGCTGTGGATGAGGAAGGTATATAGGGAGGGGGTGGCAGGGGAAGGAGGAGATTCAGAATCTGGGGCCCTGATCTTCCTCCGGAGTCCTCCCCCAGGGCACCAGGCAGGTTCCAACCTGTAGATCTTCCGCTGGGACAGGTCAGACCAGTAGATGCGGTTGGCGGCCACCTCGGTGTCCAGGGCCACCACGTTCTTGAGGTTGGCGAGGAGGCTGGTGTACTCGCGGCTGTCCACCGTCATCCGACGCACCTCATGCCGGTTAGTGAAAAGGAGGTAGGCAGTGGGCCCTGGGAGGGGAACGGGGCGTTCAGGGGAGAGGAGGGGACCCTCCATTGCCCCTTCAGCCACCCACCTCCTCAACCAGACAGGACCCCCCCAAGGGGCTGAGGAAGGTGGGGGGTATCCCAGATGAGAGCTGGGAACACAGCAAAGGGGTTCTGCAAACAGATTCTCCTGTCTGAGCCTCGGGGGCTCCAGATTCAAGCGCCCAATAAGCCCCCCAGAATCAAGCCTAGCAACACCATCAGGCAGAGCTCAGCAGGGCTCTGAATTAAAAAAAATTTTTTTTAATAATTTTTTTAAAAAATCTCACATATGCAAAGTTTTTAGATATCCACAAGAAAAAAAAGGGGGCCAGGCGGGGGGCGCAGCTGATTAAGCACACACATCATAGTGCACAAGGACCCGGGTTCAAGCCCCCCGGAAGCTTCACAAGCGGTGAGGCATGGATGCAGGTGTCTTTCTGTCTCTGTCCCCCTCTATCTCCCTCTCCCTCCTCAGTTTGTCCCTGTCTCTGTCCAATAATAAATAAATAAAATGATTAAAAAAAAGCAACAAAATAAAGGATGTAGGAGCTAGCAGGAATGGTTCTCTAAACAGACTCTCCTGGCCTGAGTTTCAGAGGCTCTGAGGACCCAGACTCCATCCCCAACACTACCAACAGCCAGAGCAGAGCAGGGCTCTGGGGGCGGGAAATGAGGAGTCGGGCGGTAGCGCAGCGGGTTAAGCGCACGTGGCACAAAGCACAAGGATCCCTGTTCGAGCCCCCGGCTCCCCACCTGCAGGGGAGTCGCTTCCCAGGCGGGGAAGCAGGTCTGCAGGTGTCTGTCTTTCTCTCCCCCTCTCCGTCTTCCCCTCCTCTCTCCGTGTCTCTCTGTCCTATCCAACAATGACAACCGCAATGTCAATAACAATAATAATGTTCTTGGGCAACAAAATGGGAAAAATGGCCTCCAGGAGCAGTGGATTCAGAATGCAAATGCTCAGCCCCAGTGATAACCCTGGAGGCAAAAATAAATAAACAAAAAAAGAAATCACAGGTTCGAGGCCCCGGAGCCAAAGACAGTCAAGATAAGATAAAACAAAATGGGAGTCTGACAGTGGCTCAGTGGGTTAAGTGCGTGGCACAAAGCGCAAGGACTGGCCTAAGGATCCCGGTTCGAGCCCCTGGCTCCCCACCTGCAGGGGAGTCGCTTCCCAGGCAGTGAAGCAGGTCTGCAGGTGTCTGTCTTTCTCTCCCCCTCTCTGTCTTCCCCTCCTCTCTCCATTTCTCTCTGTCCTATCCAACAATGATGTCAATAACAACAACAACAAAAACAACAATGTTAAACAAGGGCAACAAAAGGGAAAATAAACATCTAAAAAAAAAAAAAAGATGAAACAAAATAAAATATAATTTTTTTTCTTTTGTAGGCTCTAGTTCCCTTCAGTGAGTGAGAGTGAGGTGGGTGCAGGAGGAGTCGGGGCTGTCACCCTGTAACTTTGGGGGACCCTCCCCACCATACCAGCCCCCAACCTCAATAAGTCCCCCAGCCCCAATACGTCCCCCAGCCTCAATAAGTCAACCAGCCCCAATAAGTCCCCCAGCCCCAATAAGTCCCCCATCCCAATAAGACCCACAGCCTCAATAAATCCCCCAGCCTCAATAAATCCCCCAGCCTCAATAAGTCCCCTAGCCCCAATAAGTCCACAGCCCCAATAAGTCTCCCAGCCTCAATAAGCCCCACAGCATCAATAAGTCCCCCAGCCACAATAAGCCCCCAGCCTCAATAAGTCCCCCAGCCCCAATAAGTCCACAGCCCCAATAAGTCCCCCAGCCCCAATAAGCCCCCCAGCCCCAAAAAGCCCCCCAGCCCCAATAAGTCCCCCATCCCAATAAGACCCACAGCCTCAATAAATCCCCCAGCCTCAATAAATCCCCCAGCCTCAATAAGTCCCCTAGCCCCAATAAGTCCACAGCCCCAATAAGTCTCCCAGCCTCAATAAGCCCCCCAGCCCCAATAAGTCCCCAGCCCCAATAAGCCCCCCAGCCCCAATTAGCCCCCAGCCTCAATAAGGTCCCCAGCCTGGGCACAAGAAGCTGCGCCGCGCCGCCACCTAGCGGCCGGCCCGGGTACTGCGGCCTCCGCGCGGCCCGCTCACCTGTGGCCTTGCAGGCCTGGCTCTGGGGGTCCAGCTGGAAGCCCGCGGCGCACTCGCACTTGTAGCTGCCCACCAGGTTCACGCAGAGCTGGCTGCAGATGTCTGCGTCCGCGCACTCATCTGTGTCTGTAAAGGGGGTGCAGAAAGGTATGTTTTTAGGGGTCCGGATAGCTCTGGGGGCTGCCCTGAGGATGCACCCTGGACAATCAAGCCTGAGTCCCGAGCTCCTCCCGGAATCGCATGTCCCAGAGGAAGGCTCTGCTGTGCTCCCTCCATCAGTCAATCTTTTTCAAATAAGTTTATTTATTTTATTTATTTTTGAGAGAAATACAAAGAAAGATAATCAGAGAGGAGGAGAAGGAGAAGAAGGAGGAAGAGGAGGAGGAGGAGAAGGAGGAGGAGAAGGAGGAGGAGAAGAAGGAGGAGAAGGAGGAGGAGGAGGAGGAGGAGGAGGAGAAGAAGGAGGAGAAGGAGGAGGAGGAGGAGGAGAAGGAGGAGGAGAAGGAGGAGGAGGAGAAGGAGGAGAAGGAGGAGGAGGAGGAGAAGGAGAAGGAGAAGGAGAGGAAGAGGAAGAGGAAGAGGAAGAGACACCAGAGTCCTGCTCAGCTCCGGCTGCTGGTGGTGCTGGGGATGGAACCTGGGACCTCAGAGCCTCAGGCACCAGAGTCTCTTTGCAGAATCATGATGCTGTCTCTCTCAGTTTTCTTTTTTTAATTTTTTTGTTTTTGCCTCCAGGGTTATTGCTGGGGCTCGGTGCCTGCACCACAAATCCACTGCTCCTGGAGGCTATTTTTGTCCTTTTGTTGCCCTTGTTGTTTTATTGTTATTATTATTGTTGTTGTTATTGATGTCATTGTTGGCTAGGACAGAGAGGAATGGAGAGAGGAGGGGAAGACAGAGAGGGAGAGAAAGACAGACACCTGCAGACCTGCTTCACCGCCTGGGAAGCGACTCCCCTGCAGGTGGGGAGCCAGGGGCTCGAACCGGGATCCTTACACCGGTCCTTGTGCTTTGCACCACGTGCTCTTAGCCCGCTGCGCTACAGCCTGGCCCCTCTTTAAATTTTTTAATTTTTTAAAATTTATTGGATAGAGACAGCCAGAAATCAAGAGGGAAGGGGGAGACAGAAAGGGAGAGAGACCCCTGCAGCCCTGCTCCGCCACTCCTGAAGCTTCCCCCCTGCGCAATTCCACGGCTCCTGGCAGACTCTCCGTGTTCTTTTCCACACAGAGGGACAGAGAGAGGAGAGAAGCCGAGGGGCTCGAACCCAGGTCCTCCTGCATGGTCACGTGTGTGCTCTCCTGAGTGAGCTGTCTCCAGGCCTCCAGTCTATCTTATTATTTAAATCCTAGGATAGGACTGGGGAAGACAGCATCATGGATCTGACAAAGACTCTCATGCCTGAGGCTCTGAGGTCCCAGGTTCCATCCCCAACACCACCATCTGCCAGAGTTGACCAGGGCTCTGGAGTCAAAAGAAACGCCACATATGTAAAGAGTTTTTAGAAATCAACAAGAAAAAGACAGGACCAAGGAGAGAACAGGATGGTTCTGCAAAAGCTTCTCCTGCCTGAGATTCTGACGTCCCTGTTTCAATCCCCAGCACCACTTAGCAGAGCTCTGGAATAATAATAAAATAATAATAATAATAACAATGATCTCTGTGGTTCCCAGAATAGTTTGAGAAAGAGAGGTAAAGACAGAGAAGAGTCTGAAAGAGAATGAGAGGAAGTTAGAGAGAGAGAGAGAAAGCCCAGCCAGAGGCCTCCTCAGCCTCCAAGACCAGAAACCTCAGATGTGCAACTCCTGCACTCTTAACAGATGAACTGTCTCCCCAGACACCCCCCCAAAAAAACCTGGCTGAACTGATGGGGAAACCGAGGCACGGAGGGTTCAGCCACTCAGACTCGGGCCCGCCTGCCCGGGACTCACCTTGGCACATCTTCTGGTCTGCCAGGTGAAAGCCCGGGGGACACTGACACTCAAAGCCGATCTTGAGGTCCTTACAGATGTGGGAACAGCCACCGTTGTCCTGCAGACATTCGTTGGTCGCTGAAAAGACAGAGGCCGATACACCCAAGTGTCATCCTCAGGGCTCGACGCCCCCCGAGGTGCTCCCCCAAGGATTATTCTTCCATCAGCCTCAGAGAGAAACAGAGCGACAATATCTCACAGGAGCTGCTCCTGGTGCCACAGCACCTCCCATGTGGTGCTGGGGTTCAAACTTGGCAGCCGTGTGTGCCGTGAGGTGAGTCACATCCCAGCACTGCTTATTAGGAAAAATAATCACAGGGACACCGAGGGGGGATACACTTGGTTGAACGCACACACGTTATCATGCACAAGGACCCAGGTTCAAGCCCCCGGGACCCCACCTGCAGGGGGAAAGCTTCATGAGTGGTGAAGCAGGACTGCAGGGGGGGGTCTCTCTCCCTCTCTATTACACCCCCTTTCTCTCTTAATTTCTGCTGTATCTATCCAATACATACATGAAGATAATTTTAAAAATATTTTTTCATATTTATTGATTTTTCCCTTTTTGTTGTCCTTGTTGTTTTTTTTATTTTTTTATTATTGTTGTCGTTCTTATTGTTGTTGTTATTGCTGTTGTCGTTGTTGGATAGGAAATAGGACAGAGAGAAATGGAGAGAGGAGGGGAAGACAGAGAGGGGGAGAGAAAGACAGACACCTGCAGACTTGTTTCACTCCCTAAAAAAATTTTTTATGAAAAGAAATCGGGTGGGGGAGAGGGGGAGATAGCACAGTGGTTTTGCCCACCAACTCTCATGCCTGAGGTTCCCAGGTCCCAGGTTCAATCCCTTGCACCACCATAAGCCAGAGTTGAGCAGTGCTCTGGGGAAAAAAAAAATATATATATATATATATATATACACATTTATTTATATTATAATAATAATAAAGACGAAGTAAACAAATAAACCTTGCATAACCCAAAGCAGGTCTGCAGGTGTCTGTCTTTCTCTCCTTCTCTCTGTCTTCCCCTCCTCTCTCCATTTCTCTCTGTCCTCTCCAACAACGACGATGACATCATCACCAACAATAATAACTACAACAATAAAAACAACCAGGACAACAAAAGTCAAAATAAATAAATAAATATTTAAAAGAAAGAGAAAAAGGAAAGGGAAGTTAGCCCTTCCCACTTGTCTGACAGAATGGCCTCTGTCCCACCCCCGAGACCCCGCAGCCCGGCCTGCTCACCACACTCCTTGAGCGGCTCGTCCGACCAGTCCTGGCAGTTCCTGGCGGTGTCACACACCTTGTCCATGGAGATGCACTCGCCGCTCTGACATCTGAATTTCTCGGGGCCTTCGCATGGGGTGACTGGGGTGGGGTGGGGGGCACAGAGCAAGGAAGGAGTCAGGGTGCCAGATCCCCCTCCCCAACCCCAATATCTGTGAGTCCATGTGCTCAGAGCATCATTGCTGAACCGCAGGGTCGTCATCTGGTACCTTCTGGCACTGAGCCACCTTCCCGGGCCCCCAATGGGTGATTTTTTTTTTTAATATTTATTTTATTTATTTATTCCCTTTTGTTGCCCTTGTTGTTTTATTGTTGTAGTTATTATTGTTGTTGTCGTTGTTGGATAGGACAGAGAGACATGGAGAGAAGAGGGGAAGACAGAGGGGGTGAGAAAGACAGACACCTGCAGACCTGCTTCACCGCCTGGGAAGCGACTCCCCTGCAGGTGGGGAGCCGGGGGCTCGAACCGGGATCCTTATGCCGGTCCTTGTGCTTTGCGCCACCTGCGCTACAGCCCGACTCCCTGGGTGATTTTCAATAAAGTTTTATTGCTACTCGGAAGACGCAAGGCCTGGGCTTGTCTCCAAGTTACAAACTCAGAAGACAGAGGTGGCAGAATCAAGATGACTTTTATTTATGTATTTCTTTCTTTCTCTCTCTCTTTTTTAATTATCTTTATTTACTTATTGAATACAGGCAGTCAGAAATCTAGAGGGAAGGGGGTGATAGGGAGGGAGAGAGAAAGACCTGCAGCGCTGCTTCACCACTCGTGAAGCTTTTCCCCTGCAGGTGGGGGTCGGGGGCTGGAACCCGGGTCCTTGTGTGCTGTATAACATGTGCGCTCAACCAGGTGCGCCATCACCCGGCCCTATTTATGCATTTCTTTTATTTATTTATTTAGTTATTTATTTATTTTTAACCAGAGCAGTGTTCAGCTCTGGCTTATGGTGGTGCGGGGGATTGAACCTGGGATTGTGGTGCCTCAGGCATGAGAGTCTGTTATTTATGTATTTCTTAATGCACTTATCGATTTATGTATTTCTTTATTTTTCTGGGTATATCCAACCCAGATCGCTTTTATTTGGACGTTGGAGGGGTTTGAAGCAGGGTTGGGAGAGAGAGGGGAACAGAGGCCACAGAACTGACTGTGTCTCCAAGGCCGTGAAGGCCAGGATTCGAACCTGTGTCCCGCCTTAGGCTCCCAACTTCAAAACCCCGCCCCTCATGGTTAAACACGCCCCTTGGTTGGCTCAGACCTCTTCGGATTGGGCCCCGCCCCTTCACTCTCTTGAGTGGGCCCCGCCCACTAGCTGGACCCCGCCTCCCTCCAGCTGACCTTGCCCCTTGGGGGGGATCACGCTCTTGACGCCCCGCCTTCATCTACATGACCGCACCCTATTGGATGGATCCACCCAGATCTGGCCCCGCCCCATCTAACTAACCACGCCCTCTAGTTGGATCCCAGACACTGATTGGACCCTGACGCCATTCGGCTGACCCTCCCCTCCCCCCACCCCGACTTGGCCCCGCCTCCATCCACTTGACCACGCCCCTTGACTGGATCACAGCGCCCTGATGATTGGACCCTCATACATCTGGCTGACCACGCCCTTTGGTGTGTGTGTGTGGGGGGTCCTGCCTCTTGATTGACAGCCCGGGCTGGCCCCGCCCCACAGTCTGCCCCGTGCCCGCTCACCTGCCCCGCAGCTCACCTGGCCCGCAGCCCTGCTCATCGCTGTGGTCCCTGCAGTCATACTGGTGGTCACACTGGCGGCTGCCGTGAATACAGGTGCCATCCGAGCACTGGAATTCGTCCGGCCGGCAGGTGGCAGCGGCTGCGGGGGGTGGGGGGGGGCAGGCATGGATTGATTATCTGTCTCTCCCCCTCTCTGTCTCCCCCTCCTCTCTCCATTTCTCTCTGTCCTATCCAACAATGAGGACATCAATAACAACAACAACAATAATAACTACAGCAAGAAAACAACAAGGGCAACAAAAAGGGATTAAATAAATAAATTTTTTTTAATTTTAAATAAATAAAAATAGAGAGAGAGGAGAGACGGAGAGAAAGAGCCCAGAGCCCTGCTCAGCTCTGGCTGATGGTGGTGCTGGGGATTGAACCTGGGACCTCGGAGCCTCAGGCTGGAACGTCTCTTGCAGAGCAGAACCCCTGTGCTGTTCCCACAAGGGAGGGCGTGGGGGCTGGGACATCCTCTATCTTGAACCCTGGAATATAACTGCCCCTTCTGCAACTCCACCCTCGCCCGTCCCCAGCAAACTACCCACACCGGGTATCTCTATTTGCTTTCTAGAGCAAAGCAAACATGCAAACATGGCCTTAAAATCGAGCAGGGTTAGTGGGTAAAAGGAGACGGTGAGGTTCCATGAGCCTGCTTTAGAGACTTGATCTCCAGACCCTGGCACCGCATGGAGGAGCCACCATAGCACCAGAAGAAGCTCCAAAAAGGTAGAACAGGGCTATTAAATCTTCCTCTCTATTAAATGTGAATGACAAAGACAAATAAATAAATAAATAGTTGGGTGGGGGAGGGACCACAGTGGATCCAGATTTAGACTCTCAAGCATGAGGTCCCGGGTTCAATCCACAGTAAGGCAGGTAGCCAAGGGATGCTCTGTGTCTCTCTCTCTCTCTCCCCACCCCCTCACACACAAAGAAATAACTCAGCAATCAAAGCTGTCACTTGGGAATCAGGCAGTAGTGCAGGGGGTTAACCCAGGTTGCAGGAAGCGCAAGTCCAGTGGAAAGATCCCGGTTCGAGCCCCCGGCTCCCCACCTGCAGGGGGGTCGCTTCCCAGGCGGTGAAGCAGGTCTGCAGGTGTCTGTCTTTCTCTCCTTCTCTCTGTCTTTCCCTCCTCTCTCCATTTCTCTCTGTCCTATCCAACAACAACGACATCAATAACAACAACAACAATCACTACAACAATGAAATAACAAGGGCAACAAAAGGAAATAAATATTTTTTTAAAAATCTTTAAATAAAAAAAAACAAGTAAAGAAGAAAAAAAAGGAGGAGGAGGAGGAAGAGAAAGAAAGAGGGAAGAATAAAGGAAGCCCTGGTCGGGACCCAGGTGCCACGTGGCAGGCCCGCAGCACCGGGGGAAGCTCCTGGATCAGCACCTACCGCAGCCCTCCTCGTCCGACTTGTCCTTGCAGTCGACCCCGCCGTCGCAGCGCCAGCTGCCGTGCACACACTCGCCGCTGCCGCAGTGGAACTCCAGGGCCCCGCAGGGGTGGGCTTCCCGGTGCGGGGCCAGGGGGTCTCGGCCGCCGCAGCGCGCGGGCCACTCGTCCGAGCCGTCCTGGCAGTCGGGGTCGCCGTCGCAGACCCAGAGCTCGGGGACACAGCCGGTGGCGTTGCAGGGCAGGTGGCCCGGCTCGCAGGTGGCCGAGGGGCACAGGTCGGGCAGCTCGTCCGCGCCGTCCAGACAGTCCTTGTCCCCGTCACACACGAAGCCCCGCGCCACGCACCTGCCGTCCCCGCAGCGGAACTCGGCCTCCGCGCAGGTGTGGGGGGCTGCGGGGCAGGGGGAGACGCGGTGAGCCGGGGTCCGCTCTGCACACCCCCGGCTGGGACGGGGACGGGGACGGGGGAATGACACAGGGTCTCCTGAAGGGGACCCCAAGGGTCCTGGCTGCAGGCTGGTGGGCAGGGAGTGGATCCTGGGAACCTCTTTGCCTCAGTTTCCCCAGCTGGCCACCAGGCGTCTGCCCCACTGTGTGTGTGTGTCTGTGTTGCTATTGGAGGCTTGACACTAAAAAGGCCACAGGAAATTCTGGGGCTGTGTTTCCCACCACTACACCCAGCCCCTTTGACTTTTTGTTTTTATTCTTTCTTTTATTTATTTATCCCCCCCCCCCCTTTATGGCCCTTGTTGTTGTAGCCTCGTTGTGGTTATTATTATTGCCATCGTTGATGTTGTTCGTTGTGGGATAGGACAGAGAGAAATGGAGAGAGGAGGGGAAGATAGAGAGGGGGAGAGAAAGACAGACACCTGCAGACCTGCTTCACTGCCTGGGAAGCGACTCCCCTGCAGGTGGGGAGCCAGTGGGCTCGAACCGGGATCCTTGCGCTAGTCTGTGTGTTTTCTGCCATGTGCGCTTAACCCGCTGCGTGACCGCCCAGCCCCCAGACTTGTTTTGTTTTTTAGTGATCTTGTTTATTGAATTTTATTTATATATTATTGGACAGAGACAGAGAGAGATTGAGAGGGGAGGGGGAGATAGAGGGAGAGAGGGTCGTGTTTCAGCACTCAGGAAGCTTTGACCCTGGAGGTGGGGAGCCGGGGGCTCGAACCCGGGGTCCTAGTGCCCTGTGTTGTGTGCGCTTAACCAGGTGCCACCACCCGGTCTCTGTAATTTATTTATTGTAATAGGAGAGATGGGAGTGGGGGGGAGAAAGACATGAGCAAGATAGCATCATGGTTCTGCAAAAAAGACTCTCCTGTCTGAGACTCCAAAGTCCCAGGTTCAATCCCCAGCACCACCATCAGCCAGAGCTGACAGGACTCTGGGAAGAGAGAGAGAGAGAGAGAGAGAGTGGAAGATAGAGAAAGAGAGAGAGAGAAAAAAGGAGAGAGGAAGAGAAAGAGAGAGGAGAGAGAGAGAGGGGCTGGGCTGTGGAACCCTGGGTTAACCACACAGTATACAAAGCACAAGACCCAGGTTCAAGCCCTCTCAATTTCTTTCTGTCCTATTCAACAAAGTGGAATAAATGGCCACCAGGAGCAGTGGCTTGGTAATGCCGGCAGTGAGCCCCAGAGATAACCCTAAAGGCAAAAAAACAAACAAAAAAAGTGGGGAAGAGAGAGAGAGAGAGAGAGACTGCCACGGTGCCGAGCAGCCCCACTTACCACAGCCCTGCTCGTCTGAGCCATTCAGACAGTCGACCTGCCCGTCACACCTCCAGGAAGATGGGATACAGCGGGAGACCTTGCCCCCGCAGCTGAAGTCCTGGGCCCTGCAGGTGACGGACACTGTGGGACAGACCACACGGAGCCTGAGATTGTAGGAAGAACACAGGGCCCTGTCCACCCTCCATTCTATTCCTCCTGCATGACAGACGGTCTGTAGAGACTGATAAACATGGGTGTTGGCACCAAGGAGATATTCAGCCAGCAGAGCCCCTGGAGGGTGGGCAGGGCTGTGGGGGTCTCTCCTCTCTCAGCACCATGGACAGCACCCAGGGAGCCCATGGAGGGTGGGCAGGACTGTGGGGTGTCTCCTCTCTCAGCACCAGGCACAGCACCCAGGGAGCCCATGGAGGGTGGGCAGGGCTGTGGGGTGTCTCCTCTCTCAGCACCAGGCACAGCACCCAGGGAGCCCATGGAGGGTGGGCAGGGCTGTGGGGTCTCTCCTCTCTCAGCACCATGCACAGCACCCAGGGAGCCCATGGAGGGTGGGCAGGGCTGTGGGGTCTCTCCTCTCTCAGCACCATGCACAGCACCCAGGGAGCCCATGGAGGGTGGGCAGGGCTGTGGGGTCTCTCCTCGCCCAGCACGTCACCCACTCTCTCTGCTCCCTGTGGGGACTCACTGCAGGACTCCTGGGTCTCATCAGAGCCATCATCACACTCCGCTCGCCCATCACAGACCCAGTTGTAGGAGATGCACTTCCCATTGGCACACTGGAATTCCATCCTCTCACACTGGCCTTCCGCTGAGAAAGAAGGGGAGAGAGAGAGAGAAAGAGGAGGGGACAGAGAATCAGTAAGTGACCAGCTCTGTGTCAGTTACCTGTCCATTTCCTGCTGTGGAGAAAAGGATCAGAAGGGGCCTGGTGGTGGCGCACCTGGTTGAGCGCACACATTACAACGCACAAGGACCTGGGTTCAAGCCCCCAGTCCCCACCTGCAGGGGGGAAGCAGGGCTGCAGGTGTCTCTCTTTCTCTCTCTATCCAATAATAAAGAAATAAAATGTTAAAGAGAGAGAGAGAGAAGTGATCAGAAAATAGACCCCATTTCTAACAGTTTGGTTCCCTGGAGATAAACACCATTTCTGAGAACCCTGGGAGAGCTAGCGTCTCCAGCGTGAGGTCCCGTGTTCAATTCTCGGCATTGCAAGTGCTAGAGGGAGGCTGCCTCTGTCTCATTAAAATAAATGGGAGTCAGGCGGTAGCGCAGCGGGTTAAGCGTAGGCAGTGCAACGCACAAAGACCGGCATAAGGATCCCGGTTTGAGCCCCCGGCTCCCCACCTGCAGGGGAGTCTTTTCACAGGCGGTGAAGCAGGTCTGCAGGTGTCTGTCTTTCTCTCTCCCTCTCTGTCTTCCCCTCCTCTCTCCATTTCTCTCTGTCCTATCCAACAACAACGACATCAATAACAACAATAATAACTGCAACAACAATAAAAAATAAAAAACAACAAGGGCAACAAAAGGGAAACTAAATAAAAAAAATTTTAAGGGGCTGGGGAGATAGCATAATGGTTATGCAAATGCATTAAAAGCCTGAGGCTCTGAGGTCTCAGGTTCAATCCCCAGCACCACCATAAGCCAGAAGTGAGCAGGGTTCTGGTCTCTTTCTCTCAGTAGCTTTCCCTCTGTATCTACTCTCTCTCATTAAAATAAATAGTTCGAGCCCCCGGCTCCCCACCTGCAGGGGAGTCCCTTCACAAGTGGTGAAGCAGGTCTGCAGGTGTCTTTCTCTCCCCCTAGAGAAAAAGTATTTTTATTTACTTTATTTTTTAAAAAATATTTATTTATTTATTTATTCCCTTTTTTGTTGCCCTTGTTGTTTTATTGTTGTTATTGATGTCGTTGTTGTTGGATAGGACAGAGAGAGATGGAGAGAGGAGGGGAAGACAGAGAGGGGGAGAGAAAGACAGACACCTGCAGACCTGCTTCACCGCCTGGGAAGCGACTCCCCTGCAGGTGGGGAGCCGGGGGCTCGAACCGGGATCCTTCCGCCGGTCCTTGTGCTTTGCGCCACCGCCAGACCCCTGTTTTCTTTTTTCATCTACCACCGTGGTGATACTGGGGCTCGCTGCTGCACCCCAACTCAGCCATTCCTGGGGACTTTTTTTTTTCTGCTTTGCTGCCTTTCCTTCTTTTCTGGCACAGAAGAGAGAGGGAAAGATAAGAGGGACAAGGAGAGAGAGAGAGAGACCTGCAGCCCTGCTTCACCGCTCATGAAGCTTCCCTCCTGCAGGTGGGGGCTGGGGGCTCGAACCCTGGACCCTGCATGAGGACCTGTGCACTCAGCCAGGTGCATCACCACCATCAGACCTTTGTCTCTCTTTTTTTTTTTAGTACACTGATCATAGGTGTATTTTAAAATGAAGCAAACTGTCCAAAGTCCAAGTGCAGACCTGCTCGGTATTAGGAAACAGATGAGCAGGTTGAGGACAGTCCAGAGGGGGAGGGGGGGATGTTGCTGTAGTGGCTGTCATGGGCTCAAAGGATCCTGGAGGAGGCCCTGGGTTCAAGTAGCATAGATATAACCAAAGGGAATTATACCCTAGACTTGGATTGAGGCTGTGGTCTCCCCCCTCCCCTCTCTCCCTCTCTTTCTCTCTCTCAGAAATAAAAAGCAATTAGGGGCTGGGTACACATCCGGTAACGTGCCTGTCACCACACACAGGGACCCGGGTCCAAGCCCTCGCTGTCCACCACTAGAGGTGAAGCTTCGTGAACGGAAAAAGAGGGCAGCTGGGGTCTCTCTTTCTCCTCCCTCCTTCTCTCTCCATTTGTCTCTGTTTTATCAAATCAAATAGAAGGGGAAAATGGTCACCGGGAAGAGTACATTGATAGTCCAGGCACTGAGCCCCTGTGATAACCCTGGTGGCTATTTTTAAAAGATTAAAAGGGGGAGGGAGTCGGCTGGTAGTGCAGCAGGTTAAGCGCACATGGTGCGAAACTCGAAGATCCCAGTTCGAGCCCCCGGCTCCCCACCTGCAGGGGAGTCGCTTCGCAGGCGGTGAAGCAGGTCTGCAGGTGTCTGTCTTTCTCCCCCCCTCTCTGACTTCCCCTCCTCTCTCCATTTCTCTCTGACCTATCCAGCAATAACATCAGTAACTACAATAATAATAACCACAGCCATGATAAAACCAACAAGGGCAACAAAAAAGGAAAAGAAAGAAAATATTTTTTAAAAAAGTATGACTCTCAAGTATGGATTCTCAAGTATGAGGTCGCCGGCATCACGAGTGCCTCTCCTCTCTTTCCTCCTGTGACTTTTGCTAATAAATAAAATTTTATAAAAAGAGAGAGAGAGAAGGACAGAGATGACTGGGGTTAGACAACAGGATGGTTCTGCAAAGAGACTCTCCTGCCTGAGGCTCTCAGGCTCCAGGTTCAATCCCCAGCATCAACATCAGCCAGAGCTGAGCAGAAAATAATAATAAAAATAGTGGTCCGGGTGCGATGCAGTGGATAAAGCATTGGACTCTCAATCATGAGGTCCTGAGTTCAATCCCTGGCAGCACATGTCTCGGAGTGATATCTGGTTCTTTCTCTCTCCTATCTTTCTCATGAATAAATAAATAAAATATTAAAATAATAATAATAATAATAATAAAATGTCAGCCTGAGGAGATAGCACAGTGGTTCTGTAAAAGCCTCTCCTGTCTGAGGATCTAAGTCCCAGGTTCAATCCCTAGCACCACCATCAGCCAGAGCTGAACAGAAAATAATAATAATAGTAATAATAACAATAAAATGTCAGACTGAGGAGACAGCACAGTGGTTTTGCAAAAAAAGCCTCTCCTGCCTGAGACTCTGAGGCCCCAGGTTCAACCCCCAGCACCACCATCAGCCAGAGCCCAGCAGGGCTCCGGTAAAAAGGGAGTGTGTGTGTGTGGGGGGAGAACAAAGAACAAAGGAAAGAAAAAGACAGACAGACAGACAGACAGAGAGACAGTTGTGGCCAACAGAACCAAGCCTTGGGAAGTGAATGTGGGGATAGTGAGCCTTGGGGCCAGGGATCAGGGGCAGAGAGACAGCCAGGAGATGGGGTGTCGTCCCGTCCCGTCCCGTCCTGGGGGACCCCCCCACGGCTGGCCGAGCTCCGTTCCAAACCCCGCGGCCCCTGGCAGGGTCCCATCTTCCTGCCTCTCCCACGAGCTGGCAGGGGTGTGTGGGTGTCAGGTGGGATGGATTTAACTTCAGCAAAGCCGAGTGTCTTCACCCGCAGGGGCTGGGTCACGACAAGGAAAATGATCTTGGGGGAGGTCAGGCGGTAGCACAGCAGGTTAAGCGCACATGGTGCAAAGCACAAGGACCGGCATAAGGATCTGGGTTCGAGCCCCCGGCTCCCCACCTGCAGGGGGGTCACTTCACAGGCGGTGAAGCAGGTCTGCAGGTGTCTGTCTTTCTGAAAGCTCAAGACTCTTCCAGGGAGATATCCCGACACAGAAGGCGGGAAGCCCATGTTCAAGTTCTGCTTTTTCTTTCTTTTTTTTTTTTTTTTTGCCTCCAGGGTTGTTGCTGGGGCTCGGTGCCTGCACCATGAATCCACCGCTCCTGGAGGCCATTTTTCCCCCTTTTGTTGCCCTTGTTGTTTTAAGTTCTTTTTCTGAGCTGCAGGAACAAATGCTTAGGGCTTCCGGTGGTTTCCTGGGTTTTCCTCATGCCTTAGTGACCTCACCACCCCTGGGGCCACATCTTCATTCAGAGAGAGAGAGAGAAAGAGAGATGTGAGAGAGAGGGAGGGAGAAGGGGGAGACAGAGAGGAGAGACAGGGAAGGAGAGAGTGAGAAAGATAGGAAAGAGAGGGAGAGAATAAGCGAGAGAAATGGAAGGAGAGATAGGAGAGAGGCAGAGAGAGAGAGAGAATGGAGAGGATATCCGGAGGGAGAGAGAGGGACAAAGAGGAGAGGGGGAGATAGAGAATGAGAAAGGATGGAGGGAAGAATAGGAGAGAGAGGGACAGAGAGAGGGGGAGGGAGAGAGGAGAAAGGGAGAGAGATAGAAGAGAAATAGGAGAGGGAGGGTCAGAGAAGGAGAGATAGGAGGGGGAGGGAGAGAGAGATAGAGGAGAGAGATAGGAGAGAGAAGGAGAGATGGGAGAGAAAGGGAGGGAGAGAGAAAAAGCCCAGGAGCTGTGGCCATATCCTTCCATGGGGTGCCAGGGCTGGAACCCGGACCAAGCATGTGAGCAGGCTGGGAGCGGGCTGGGAGCGGCATGTGAGCAGGCTGGGAGCGGGCTGGGAGCGGCATGTGAGCAGGCTGGGAGCCCCATCCATCAAAGTTTCTTTCCCCGCAGCTACTGAAGCAGGTTGTCACCTGGGGAAACTCAGATGATGTGGTCAGGGGGGGTGGCGCAGTGGTTAAAGCATTGGACACTCAAGCACGAGATCCGAGTTCAATCCTCTGCAGGTGGGGACCAGGGGGCTCGAACCCAGGTCCTTGTATACTGTACCATATGCGCTCAACCAGGTGTGCCACCACCTAGACATTTTATTTTACTTTATTTTAGTGGGAAAGAGATACCAAGAGCAAAAGGAGGAGGAGGAGAGAGAAAGAGATAGAGTGAGACCAGAGCCCTGCTCAGCTCTGGCTGACGATGGTGCTGGAACTTGAACTTGAGACCCCAGAGCCTCAAGTAGGAGAATTTTGTGCAATCTTGATACTATCTGTCTTCCTGGCCTAAATAGGATTTCTTTTTATTTTTTATATTTATTTATTTTCCCTTTTGTTGCCCTTGTTATTTTTTATTGTTGATGTCGTTGTTGTTGGATAGGACAGAGAGAAATGGAGAGAGGAGGGAAAGACAGAGAGGGGGAGAGAAAGACAGACACCTGCAGACTTGCTTCCCTGCCAGTATTAAGCGCACGTGGAGCAAGGCGCAAGGACCAGCGTAAGGATCCCGGTTCGAGCCCCCGGCTCCCCGCCTGCAGGGGAGTCGCTTCACAGGCGGTGAAGCAGGTCTGCAGGTGTCTGTCTTTCTCTCCCCCTCTCTGTCTTCCCCTCCCCTCTCCATTTCTCTCTGTCCTATCCAACAACGACAACAACAATAATAACTACAACAACAGAACAACAAGGGCAACAAAAGGGAATAAATAAAATAAATATTAAAAATAAATAAATAAATAAATAAAATCTTTTAATAAAAACAAAAAAAGTTAAATAAAATGAAATAAAGCCACGTGCACTTCGGGGCTCTGCAGCCACATGTCCTAAGAGCCGGGGTGTGGAGTGGGGGCTTCTGGAAGTTTCTCCAGGCAGGGAAGGCAGCGACTTCTGGATTCTGGGGGTGCCTCCAGGCTCTGTCCTCTTGTCCCCAGGACGAAGGGACACAGGTCGCCCTGCAGTGGGGTTTGGGGGGTGGCCTTGGCCTGGGGGAAAACAGCCACCCGGTGTCCCCGCCTTTGTCCAGCGCCCAAGGGCGGGAGGACATGGGCAGCCCGCCCCGCCCCGCCCCGACCACGCCCTCCTCGCCTCCCATTGGCTAAGAGGAGTGACTCCGGCTCGCCTGTTGTTGCCCCGCCCAATAAGAATCCAGAGAGGCGGGGCTGGGAGGTTGGGGCGGGGCCGCGGGGCGGAGCTTCCAACAGAGACGCGAGGGGCGCCACCCCCGGGCGGACCTGTGTCTCTCGTTGGTTCCCACGTTTGGGGACTGCACCGCGGGTCCCAGAACCCGGCGCTCGGGGCCGGGGGTGGGGGGGAGGCTCCCCCGAGCCCGCGATCGGGGATCCCCCTGGCCCCTTCAGGCTGTGCAGCTCACCCCTTCCCCCTGGAAACACTCTGAAATTGGGGAATCGCCCCCTTTGGGGACCGGGGTCGGGAGGGGGGGGTCCCTTGCACCCCGGTGCGCTCTGCTGAACCCCATTTCAAAGCGGCTCTGACTCCCCCCAGTCCATCCCCCCCCCCAGACTTGGGGGGGTGAGTGGCAGGCGGGGCGAGGACTTTTAGGCACCGTGAGCTCAAGTCTCCCCAAAATGCAGGAACCCCCTGTTCCCCGGGGGTCGCGGGCCCCGCAGCGCCTTGAGCCAGCCTAACCTGCAGTCCCTGCGGCGGCGAGCAGCAGCGCGGCGGCCCAGCCCAGGCTCCAGCAGGCGGCTGTCATGCTCCCAGCTCTTCCCGGCCCGGGTCTCTGTCCTGTGGGTGCCTCGGGTGCCGGAGGCCCTGGGTCCTCAGCAGAAGTGCGCCTGGGGCCCCCGCTCCGGACAGCATTTCTATGGGAGGGCCGGGCTCGGGGAGGAGCTTGCAGTGGGGTGATTTTCAAATATCTCCCGGGAGGAGGAGTCTGCAGGCCTTTAACCCTTGAGGGCCAGTCCAGGACTCCTCGGCTCTTCCTTCCACACCTGGGAACAGCCAGGCTGGGGAGCTGGGCGGTTAGAGCCACCCAACTTGGAAAAAAACCCTTTCCTGGGGTCTCTCCACTTGGCAGGACGGCTAAGCGCCCCCGCAGACTTTGCAATACTCCCCATTGTCCTAACGTCCTTGGGGGCTTGCGAAACAATTGCAAATTCTCTTTGTTTCTACTTGCCCTTTTATTATTATTATTATTTTGAGAAAGATTGTAGGTGGCAGCCAGAGTGTGGGCGCATGAAGTTTTCACACTGTTTTCCTTTCTATTCTTTCCAGATGGCGGGCATATCTGTTTATTTTAACGAGAGAGAGACAGACAGACAGACAGACAGACAGAGAGACTCAGAGAGAGAAACCAGAGAGCCCCTGATGGTGCTGCTGGAAATTGAACCTGGGACTTCCGGGTCTCGGGCAAGAGAGTCTCTTTGCAGAACCACTGTGCTGTCTCCCCCACCCCATTCTTAACTATTATTGTTATTATTATCAATTATTTATTAATTCTTTCACCGAGAGCCTTGCTCAGTTCAGGCTGATGGTGGTGCTGAGGATGGAACCTGGGATCTCAGAGCCTCAGGCAGGAGAGTCTTTGTAATATTTCATTTATTTGATGAAAGAGATAGATGATGGCTAAGTAGATAAATGAGAGAGAGAGACAGAGAGACCGACCTACTCCCTACTGGATACAGAGAAAAATTGAGAGGCGAGGGGGAGATAAAGACACCTGCAGCCCTGCTTCCCCACTCATGAAGCTTTCCCCCTGCCGGTGGGGGCCAGGGGCTCGAACCTGGGTCCTTGAACACTGCAATGTGAGCATACAACCAGGTGCACCACTACCTGGCCTCACAAACAGCACTTTCTTTTTAATTATTTTTTTTTAATTTTTATTTATTTGCTTCCAGGGTTATCGCTGGGACTCATTGCCTGCATTACGAATCCACTGCTCCTGGAGGCCAATTTCCCCCCCTTTTGTTTCCTTTGTTGTTGTTGTTATTGTTATTGTTGCCACTGATGTCATTGCTGTTGGATAGGACCGAGAGAAATGGAGAGAGGAGGGGAAGACAGAGAGGGGGAAAGAAAGACAGACACCTGCAGACCTGCTTCACCGCCTATGAAGCGACCCCCCCTTGCAGGTGGGGATCTGGGGGTTCGAACCCGGATTCTTACACTGGTCCTTGTGCTTCTGCCATGTGTGCTTAACCCACTGAACCACTGCCCAGCCCTCCTCTCCCCCCCCACCCCAAAAGCACTAAGATTCCACTTGGTTGTGTGGTTCTAATCATACAACCTGTGTAAACCAGAGACAGAGAGGGGGGTCGGTCTAAACTGATTCATCATTTATCCCCAAAGCAAACTAGAAGGAGAATTAGGACCAGAGCTCCCAGCAAGAGGTCAGCGGGACACTCCCCAGGGAAGGAGGGTCCCTCAGACAGGAAGCCCTTCAGCTCCTCCAGCAGGACAGCGCCAGTGACCAGCGCCTCCCACCTCCACCCCCAAGACAGTCAAGATCCCCAGGTCAGAACAGAATTGACAAGAACAGAGACTAGCCAGTTACTAAGTGGGTGAGACATCCCAGAGCCAAATCCTGCCTCCATTTTTTTTTTTTTAGTGTGTGTATATATATACCTTTATTATTGGATAGAGACAGAAATTGAGAGGGAAAGAGGAAATAGAGGAGAGAGACAGACACCGGCAGCCCTGCTTCACCACACGTGAAGCTTTCCCCCTGCAGGTGGGGACCAGGGGCTTGAACCCGGGTCCTTGTGCACTGTGATGTGTGCCTTCATCCAGGTGCGCCCCTGCCAGGCTCTGACTTATTTATGACTGTCTCTATCCAATAAATCAATAAAGATTATAAAACTTTTATTAAGTTAGATAAAAGAGGGATTAGGTTCATGCTGGGAATATGAGATCAGAATAAGTGCCTTGTACAGACTGGGTGTGAGTCCACTTCCTCTTTACGTCTCCAGATAAGCTTCAAAGATTCTTGGGAGCCAGGTGGTGGGCACACCTGGTTAAAGGCACACATTACAGTTCACAAGGACATGGGTTCAAGCAGGGGGAAAGCTTCCCAAAGGGTGAGGCAGGTCTGCCAGGGTCTCCCTCCCTCTTCCTTCCATCTCAATTTCTCTCTGTCCTAACCAATAAAATAAACAAAAAAAATTGTTTTAAAGAATTTATTTATTTACTCATGAGAAAGATAGGAGAGAGAAAGAACCAGATATCACTCTGGTACATGTGCTGCTGGGGATCGAACTCAGGACCTCATGCTTGAGAATCCAATACTCTATCCACTGCGCCACCTCCCGGACCACGAAAATAAACAATATTTAAAGAGCCTGGAGTTGGTGCACCTGGTTAAGTGCACACACTGCAGTGCACAAGGCTCCAGGTTCAAGCCCCTGGTCACCATCTGCAGGGGGAAGGCTTCATGAGTGGTGAAGCAGGGCTGCAAATGTCTGTCTCTCTCTCAATCTCTATATCCCCCTCCCCTCTCAATTTCTGTCTGTCTCTATCCAACAATAAATTAATAAAAAATTATTTAAAATAAATAAAAATTTAAAAAGAAATTCACATAAAAAGGCTGTTGTAGAAACAACTTCATTTGAAAATTCAGGGAGACATCACAGCTCTGCCCACCCTCCATGGGGCTCCCTGGGTGCTGTGCATGGTGCTGAGAGAGGAGAGACCCCACAGCCCTGCCACCCTCCATGGGGCTCCCTGGGTGCTGTGCAGGGTGCTGAGAGAGGAGAGACCCCACAGCCCTGCCCACCCTCCATGGGCTCCCTGGGTGCTGTCCATGGTGCTGAGAAAGGAGAGACCCCACAGCCCTGCCCACCCTCCATGGGGCTCCCTGGGTGCTGTGCAGGGTGCTGAGAGAGGAGAGACCCCACAGCCCTGCCCACCCTCCATGGGGCTCCCTGGGTGCTGTCCATGGTGCTGAGAGAGGAGAGACCCCACAGCCCTGCCCACCCTCCATGGGCTCCCTGGGTGCTGTGCATGGTGCTGAGAGGAGAGACCCCCACAGTCCTGCCACCCTCCATGGGCTCCCTGGGTGCTGTGCATGGTGCTGAGAGAGGAGAGACCCCACAGCCCTGCCCACCCTCCATGGGGCTCCCTGGGTGCTGTCCATGGTGCTGAGAGACCCCACAGCCCTGCCCACCCTCCATGGGCTCCCTAGGTGCTGTGCATGGTGCTGAGAGGAGAGACCCCCACAGTCCTGCCACCCTCCATGGGCTCCCTGGG
This sequence comes from Erinaceus europaeus, assembly GCF_950295315.1. Taxonomy (NCBI): domain Eukaryota; kingdom Metazoa; phylum Chordata; class Mammalia; order Eulipotyphla; family Erinaceidae; genus Erinaceus; species Erinaceus europaeus. The sequence continues at coordinate 12,435,236 of NC_080184.1, read as the reverse complement.
TGCTGTGCATGGTGCTGAGAGAGGAGAGACCCCACAGTCCTGCCCCCCCTCCCTGGGGCTCCCTGGGTGCTGTCCATGGTGCTGAGAAAGGAGAGACCCCACAGCCCTGCCCCCCCTCCATGGGTTCCCTGGGTGCTGTGCCTGGTGCTGAGAGAGGAGAGACCCCACAGCCCTGCCCACCCTCCATGGGGCTCCCTGGGTGCTGTGCATGGTGCTGAGAGAGGAGAGACCCCACAGTCCTGCCCACCCTCCATGGGCTCCCTGGGTGCTGTGCAGGGTGCTGAGAGAGGAGAGACCCCACAGCCCTGCCCCCCCTCCATGGGGCTCCCTGGGTGCTGGCAGGTATCCTTCAGCCTGGTAAGCTATGTACTCTGCCCGGATACGTTTGTGTATTAATAAAAGGGAGAGGGAGGCGGAATCTGCCTCACAGTGCAACATTCCCGAACCCAGGACCTCACACATGCAAGTCCAGTGCTTTCTCCACTAAGCCACCTCTGGGGCAGTGGAATTTGCGGTGTCTCCTGATGGTGGCTGTGACACGGGCTGGGCGTGTGTGTGTGTGTGTGTGTGTGTGTGTGTGCGCGCACACACGCATGTAATTCTAGAACTTAAGAGAGGCAGGGCCCCTTGAAAGGAGGAAACTATTTTGGGGGAGTGGCGGGTTGAAAGGAAGGTATATTGGGTGAATGAGTCATGAATGAGGCCATCGGAGGGGAAGGGACATGGAGTGACTGGGCAGGGCTGAGCAGGAAGTAGGGCCCAGCACATTCATTCATTCAGCTTTGTCTTGCACGATGGGCAAAGCCTTCTTGCTCAGGCTGGGGAGACAGACAGCACAGGGGTTCTGCAAAAGACTCTCTTGCCTGAGGCTCTGAGGTCTCAGGTTCAATCCCCAGCACCGCCATCAGCCAGAGCTCAGCAGGGCACTGGTCTTCCTGTTCCTCTTACTAAAATAAATAAACTAATAGAAAAGTTTCTTGCTCAAATACACAACTAGAAACTCAAACACACACCTTTATTATGTTTATTTGCCCAGAGTCCTGCTCAGCTCTGGCTGCTGGTGATGGAACCTGGGACCTCAGAGCCTCAGGCGGGAAGAGTCTGTGCAGAACCATCATGCTCTCTCACCAGCCCGGTCTATTTCTATTTTAAATACACAACAAAAACAACCCAAAAACCTGAGAGGTAAGAGGCCGAGATAGACCCCTGCAGCCCTGCTTTACCACTTGTGAAGCTATCCAGGTGAGCTATACTACTAGACGGAATTTGTCTTGAATCAAAAGGAGTTAAGAGTGACCTGGGGAGGGACCACGGGGGATAGACCCTTGGACTCTCAGGCCTGGGTTCCATCCCTAGCATCACGGGAGACTCTGCTTCTTTTATGAATAATTAGAAAAACTGTTTTGGGGTGCTGGCGCAGCGAGTTAAGCACACATGGTGCAAAGCACAAGGACTGGCACAAGGATCCCGGTTCGAGCCCCCGGCTCCCCACCTGCAGGGGAGTCACTTCACAGGCGGTGAAGGTCTGCAAGTGTCTTATCTTTCTCTTCCCTCTCTGTCTTCCCCTCCTCTCTCCATTTCTCTCTGTCCTCTACAACAACAACAATAATACTAACAACCGCAATGATAAACAACAAGGGTAAAAAAGAAAAAAAAATAGCCTCCAGGAGCGGTGGGTTACCGAACCCCAGTAATAACCCTGGAGGCAAAAAAAAGTTTTCCCGACTGTTGAAAGTGCCTGTAAGGCCACAGGAAAGGCCTGTCGAGAGTGTCACAGCTGCAAATTCCTCTTTCTTGCCTCCTGGGACCCAGGAACCCCCCAAATATTGATCTCTCAGAGGAAAAGGGAAAGACGGCATCGGGCTGGCAAAGTGGCTGACGAGGACAGAGCGCTGCTTTGTCATGTGTGCGACCCTGGCCCTCAGCGCACAGAGGGGACACTGGGGGCCGTGGTCTCTCCCTATCACAATCTGGAGGAGGGACAAAGGCCGGAATGTGCTCTGTACATTCACAGGTCTGGAGGCCACTCAGGAGAGACGGGGCCTTGGGGTTACATATTGGTGAGGAAGCCACAAGTGGGTCTTATTTTTTAAAATATTTATTCTCCCTTTCCTTGCCCTTGTTGCTTTTTGTAGTTGTAGCTATTGATGTCGTCATTGTTGGGTAGGACAGAGAGAAATGGAGGGAGGAGGGGAAGACAGAGAGGGGGAGAGAAAGACAGACACCTGCAGACCTGCTTCACCACCTGGGAAGCGACTCCCCTGCAGGTGGGGAGCCGGGGGCTCGAACCAGGATTTTTTTTTTATAGTTTTTTTATTTATTCCCTTTTGTTGCCCTAGTTTTATTGTTGTAGTTATTGATGTTGCTATTGATGTGGTCATTTTTGGATAGGACAGAGAGAAATGGAGAGAGGAGGGGAAGACAGAGAGGAGGAGAGAAAGACAGACACCTGCAGTCCTGCTTCACCTCCTGGGAAGCGACTCCCCTGCAGGTGGGGAGCCGGGGGCTCGAACCGGGATCCTTACACCGGTCCTTGCGCTTTGCATCACGTGTGCTTAACCTGCTGCGCTACCGCCGACTCGACTCCCGGAATTTCTTTTTTAATTATCTTTATTTATTGGATAGACAAAGCCAGAAATTGAGAGGGTAGGGGGAGATAGGGAGAGAGACAGAGAGAACCTTGTAGCCCTGCTTCACCACTTGTTGTTTCCCCGTGCAGGTGGGAACCCTGGGGCTTGAACCCGGGACTCTGAGCATTGTAATGTGTGCGCTCAGCCAGGTGTGCCACCGCCTGCCCCAGTTCATGCATTCTTCACACAGCTTGCTCTGGCCTCTCAGGAGGGCTCAGTGGCCTGAAGTCCTGGGTTCCATCCCCACATTGAATGTCCAGACAGAGGCTCTGCTCCTCTCTTTCCTCCCTCCAAGAAATCACTGAAAAGATCATTCTGGAGGATAAAAAAAAAAAAAAAGTTTTGAGGGGGTCGGGCGGTGGCGCAGTGGGTTAAGCGCATGTGGCGCAAAGTGCAGGGACCGGCGTAAGGATCCCGGTTCGAGCCCCCGGCTCCCCACCTGCAGGGGAGTCGCTTCACAGGCGGTGAAGCAGGTCTGCAGGTGTCTGTCTTTCTCTCCCCCTCTCTGTCTTCCCCTCCTCTCTCCATTTCTCTCTGTCCTATCCAACAACAAATTGCATCAACAAGGGCAATAATAATAACCACAACGAAGCTACAACAAGGGCAACAAAAGGGGGGAAAAATGGCCTCCAGGAGCGGTGGATTCATGGTGCAGGCACCGAGCCCAGCAATAACCCTGGAGGAGGAAAAAAAATAAAATAATAAATAAATAAATAAATAAATAAAAAAGTTTTGGGGAGTCGGGCAGTAGCGCAGCGGGTTAAGCGCAGGTGGTGCAAAGCGCAAGGATCCTGGTTCGAGCCCCCGGCTCCCCACCTGCAGGGGAGTCGCTTCACAAGCGGTGAAGCAGGTCTGCAGGTGTCTGTCTTTCTCTCCCCGTCTCTGTCTTCCCCTCCTCTCTCCATTTCTCTCTGTCCTATCCAACAACGAATGACATCAACAACAATAACCACAAGGCTACAATAACAAGGGCAACAAAAAGAGAAAAAAAAAAAAAAAGGCCTCCAGGAGCAGAGGATTCATGGTGCAGGCACCGAGCCCCAGTGATAACCTTGGAGGTAAAAAAAAAAAAAAAGGTGGTGACGATCAGTGGTTGAGCACACACATTACAGTCCACAAGGACCCGGGTCCGAGCCATCTGGTCCCCACCTGCAGGGGGAAAGCTTCACGCGTGGTGAAGCAGGGCTGCAGGCGTCTCTCTCTCTCTCTATCAAATAGCAGAGGCCCCCTGGCAGGCTTCCCCCAGCCCCCCAGTTCCCAGAGGTCCCCCTCCCCCGCCCAGCTGTCCCTCTGGCAGACCTGGGCACCCGCCTCCTGGCTCACCCGGGCAGCCCCAGGGCCAGTGGGTGGAGGGGGCGTGAACGAGCCGCAAGGCCAAAGCCCAGCAGGTTCTGACGCAAGAGAGGAGAGAGGTGGCGGAGGCCCACAGGCGCTACCTGCTGGGCCCTCTGAGGGGCCCCCCTAGATCCCAGAGAGATGGCGGGGAGTGGGGTGTGTGTGTGGGGGGGGGCTGTGGGAGCAGGTGACTTCAGGAGGAAGAGCCAGTGTCCCAGGAGGGGACAGAGAGCTGGACTCTCAGGCCCGAGGCCCCAGGTTCGAGCCCTGGCATTCAGAGGGCGGCTGTGTGTCTCTCTCATTAACATGGACGTAAACGCATAGGAGGGGAGAGAGCCAGTGGGCAATTCAAGTGGCAGAGATCAGAGACGCCGTGGGTGGGGGCACCAGGTGGGGGACCACGGGACCCCCGTCCAGCGAGAGGAGAGGCGAGGCGGCAGGTGTCTATGTGGGTTTGATTTATTCCCGTGTGACATCCAGTGACGGCCGGGCCCGGCCCGGCCCGAGGAGTCGGCCCCGACTCGGCCGCCAGGGAGACAGGGCAGGGGAAGAGGCGGCGCCCTCCTCCCTCTTCGTTTTTCATTCATTTTTTAATTTTTGTAATTCCTTTTTCTCTCTCGACCGAAAGGGGTGGGGGGCGGCAGGGACCAGGGTACCCCTCGCTGGGCCGAGACGGACGGACAGACGGAAGCTGAGCGTTTTCCTCTTCGGCCCGAGACCGCCCCCCCACCCCCACCCCCAGGTCGGACACTACGTCTGTCTGTCTGTCTGTCTGTCTGCTACCCGTTCCTGATAGGGGCTATGATGGCCAGCTCCGGTGGGGCCCCCAAGTCTCGGGGTTCAGTCTTCCTCACTGCCACTTCCTGAGCGGTCCTGGAAAAGAGGGGGGAGGGTGTGGGGAGGCAGCAGCGTGCCCGGGGGCTCCCCGACTTGCTGCTTCTGTTTTGGGGGCCCGCCACCCCTCAAAATCGCACCCATTCCCACAGCACCCCTGCAATGCCGGGGGGGGGGGTCGGGTGCTCCATGTGGATACGGGGGGACGGCCTCATGGATTCATGGGGTTAATCCCCATAGATTTGTGGGGACTCAGGGATTCAGGGGGGACTCAGGGATTCAGGGGGGACTCAGGGATTCAGGGGGGAGTCAGGGATTCAGGGGGGACTCGGATTCAGGGGGGACTCAGGGATTCAGGGGGGACTCAGGGATTCAGGGGGGAGTCAGGGATTCAGGGGGGAGTCAGGGATTCAGGGGGGACTCAGGGATTCAGGGGGGACTCAGGGATTCAGGGGGGAGTCAGGGATTCAGGGGGACTCAGGGATTCAGGGGGGACTCAGGGATTCAGGGGGGAGTCAGGGATTCAGGGGGGACTCGGATTCAGGGGGGACTCAGGGATTCAGGGGGGACTCAGGGATTCAGGGGGGAGTCAGGGATTCAGGGGGGACTCGGATTCAGGGGGGACTCAGGGGTTCAGGGGGGACTCAGGGATTCAGGGGGGACTCAGGGATTCAGGGGGGACTCAGGGATTCAGGGGGACTCAGGGATTCAGGGGGGAGTCAGGGATTCAGGGGGGACTCAGGGATTCAGGGGGGACTCAGGGATTCAGGGGGGACTCAGGGACTCAGGGATTCAGGTGTCCCCAGCATCCCCAGGCCCCTCACCTCTTCCTGCTCCTCCTCACTGTCCTCGTCACTCACGACCGGCTTGGCGCGGGCCCCCCTGCTCGGCCGCCGCCGCCCCCCCTTGATGCGGTCCTGAGCCTTCTCCTTGCGGCCCAGCTTGATCTTGACCTTGACAGAGCGGGCTGTGGGGGCGGGGGAGCGAGGGATGAGAGGGCCGTGGGGGGGGGGGGCTGTGGGGCGCCCGTCTCCCCGCCCGGCCGGCCGGGCCTCGGGGACTCACTCTCGGACTCACTCTCGGACTCGGAGCCCTCCTCCTCCGCCTCCTCGTCCTCCTCGCTCTCCTCGCCCTCACTGTCTTCCTCCTTTTCAATTTTCTGGCGCACGCTGGTGAACACGGACTGCAGGACGATGGAGTCCTCGTAGATCTGGGGGGACACGGCCGGGGCCGGGCGAGGCCTCCCCTCAGGCCCTGCTGGCGGCTGGGCCTCGTCCTGCCCTGGGTGGCCGGGATCAGGCCCCTCAGAGCTTGTGTGGCTGAGGCCCGGGAGGGGGACCGGGGGTTAGAGTGTCGGACTCCCGGGTCCTGGGTTCGAGCCCGGGCACCGCGTGTGCCAGAGGGAGGCTCTGCTTCTCTGTCCCGCTACTAAGTCCTTTTTAGTCATTTACTTTGGACAGAGATAGAGAGAAACAGAGGGGGCCGGGCGTGGCGCACCTGGTTAAGTGCTCACATCACAGTGCGCAAGGACCTGGGTTCAAGCCCCTGGTCCCCACCTGTGTGTGTGTGGGAAGCTTCAGGAGTGGTGAAGCAGGGCTGCAGGTGTGTCTCTGTCTCTTCTCCCTCTCTCTCTCGCCCGTCAATTTCTGTCTCTAACTCATAAAAAAAAAAAAAAAAAAAAAAAAAAGATTAAGGGGACTGGGCGGTAGCGCAGCGGGTTAAACGCTGGTGGCACAAAGCGCAGGGACCGGCGGAAGGACCTCAGATGGAGCCCCCGGCTCCCCACCTGCAGGGGGGTCGCTTCCCAGGCGGTGAAGCAGGTCTGCAGGTGTCTGTCTTTCTCTCCCCCTCTCTGTCTTCCCCTCCTCTCTCCGTTTCTGTCTGTCCTATCCCAACAACGATGACATCAATAGCAACAACAATAACTACAATAATAAAACAAAAGCAACAAGAGTAAATAAAACATTAAAAAATAAAAAATGTAATCCCCCAATAAAGAAATTTAAAAAAGAAAATAATAGTTGGTGTATTACCTCAAAGTAAAAGACTCTAGGGTGGGTGGATGGGGAGAATACAGGTTCAAAACGATGACAGAGGACCTAGTGGGGGTTGTACTGTTATGGGGAAAACTGAGAAATGTTAGGAATGTACAAACTATTGTATTTAGGGTCGAATGAAAAATAGTAATCCCGTCTTCCCCTCCCTTCTCAATTTCTCAATGTCTCTATCCAACAATAAATAAATGAAATTAAGAGAGAGCGAGAGAGACCGAGAGGTGTGTGGGCAGACGGTGGCACACGCAGATACTTACTACTAAGGACAAGGATCTGGGTTCCAGCCCCAGCTCCCCACCTGCAGTGAAGCAGGTCTCTCTCTCTCTCCCTCTCTCTCTCTCTGTCTCCTCTTCCTCTAATTTCTCTCTGTCCTGCTATCGAATAAAATAGAAAAAAATGGCCCCAGGAACAGGGGATTCATGGTGTCGGCACCGAGCCTGTGATAACCCTGGAGGCAAAAAGGAAAAGAGAAAAAAAGAGAGAAAAAAGCTGAGCGGGCAGGGAGAGAGACACAGAGACAGAGAGACACCTGCGGCCTTGCTTCACCACTTGTGAAGCTTCCCTCCCTTTGCAGGCTTATTGATTTTAATTTTTTTTCTCTTGCCTCCAGGGTTATTCCTGAGGCTGGGTGGAGGCACTACGAATCCGCTGCTCCTGTGGCCATTTTTTTCATTTTGGATAGGAAGACAGAGAGGGAGAGACAGAGGCAGAGAGACACCTGCAGCCCTGCTTCACCGCCTGTGAAGCGACGCCCCCCTGCAGGTGGGGAGCCGGGGCTCGAACTAGGATCCTTGCGTGGGTCCTTGTGCTTCTCGGCACATACGCTTAAGCCGGTGAGCCACTGCCCGGCCCCGTGATTTCTTTTCCTCAGGTAAGATGATGAGAAACAGAGATAGGAAAGGAGAAAGACAAAGACACAAGGGCGGGGTGTGTGTGTGTGTGTGTGTGTGTGTGTGTGTGTGTGTGTGTGTGTGTGTGTGTGTGTGATCCTCATGGTTCTGTAAACAGACTCTGCTGCCTGGGGCTCCAGAGACTCCGTTTCAATCCTCCCAGCACCACCAAAAGCCAGACCTTTTGAGCAGGACTTTTTGAGCAGGACTCTAGTTAAAAACAAACAAACAAAAAACCAGGACCAGGCGGTAGCGCAGCAGGTTAGGTCCACACGGCAGCGCAAAGCCTAAGGACCCCGGTTCCAGCCCCCGGCTCCCCACCTGCAGGGGAGTCGCTTCCCAGGCGGTGAAGCAGGTCTGCAGGTGTCTGTCTGTCTCTCCCCCTCTCTGCCTTCCCCTCCTCTCTCCATGTCTCTCTGTCCTATCCAACAACGACGAAAACGAGCCACAAAATGGGGAAAATGGCCTCCAGCAGCAGTGGCACCGAGCTCCAGAAAAAAAAGGGAGACGAGGCAGGGTGCCTCCAACACACAGGAAGCCCCCTTCGCTCAGGCTCTTGCTAACATGTGCACTCTACTGGAAGGGCTTTCTGTCAGCCCTGCGGCTGAACCATCCCATCCTGAATTTTTCCAGAGCCCTCTGCTCAGCTCTGAGTGCTGGCGGCGCTGAGGCTTGAACCTGGGGTCTCAGAGCCTCAGGCAGGAGAGTCTGTTTGCAGAAACACAAGACTATCTCCTAGGTCCCGCCCTTGGGTCTGCCTGGTGTTTTTTTTCTTGTTGATTCCTAAAAACTCTTTACATATGTGGCATTTCTTCTGAATCCAGAGCCCTGCCGATCTCTGGCTGACGGTGGTGCTGGGGATGGAACCTGGGGCCTCGGAACCTCAGGCAAGAACCTGCTCACAGAAATCCCCGTGCCGTCTCCCAGCCAGGCGCGTTACTTAGTCATCACCGGGGGCTTCGCACCTCCAGGCTGACATTCTCCAATAAGCAGAGACGCAGAGACAGAGGAGAGGAGGGGAGACACCCCTGCCTGGCCTGGCCGTGCCTCCTCACCAGGGGGCCCTCCAGGCTGCCCCATCCACCCTGCCTGGCCCGACCGTGCCGTGCCTCCTCACCAGGGAGCCCTCCAGGTTGAAGGTCTGAGCGTTCTGACACAGCAACATCACATCTTTCTCCAGGTCATTCAGGCTGCGGTACTTGTGGTTGCGGATCCGTTCCTGCGGACGGGGACATGGGGGGACAAGAGGGAAGCTCTCAACAGAAACCCCTTTCCCGGGGGAGGGCACCCATCTTCCTCCCAGGCTCCTACCCACAGGCTCCAGGAGCACCAACACCGGGGGTCACCTCCCAGCCCCAGAAGCGGCGGATGGACAGGTGGGGCTCGTGACCGTGTCTGGACCGGCCCTCCCATCAGCCCCTGTGGCAGACTCCCCCCCAGGGGGAGGATCCCCCAATGCCACGTGATGTAACTTTTTCCAAGACAATATATAGAGGACGAGAGCGCCCCCCAGCCCCGGAGCTTCCCCGGCAGCATGGATGGGGCCCAACCCCCCCTGCAGCGCACCCCCCAGCTGAGCTGACCCCCCCCACCTTGATCTTCTTGAAGTCCACGGGCTTGCGGATGAGCTCGTAGTACTCGGGGAGCTCTTTCCGGGATGGCAGCTGGATGAACACCTCGCTGAGCTGTCGGCCGCTACTGCTGTGGGCAGGGGCCGGGGGATGGGGGGGAGTGTCACTTGGGGGCGGCCCAACAGGCGCACGCACAGGGCAAGCCCGCCCCCCTCAGCATGAGAATTGTAAAGCAAGACTCCGGGTGGGTTTCATGGCTGCGTGGTGACCTGGGTGTTTCTGGAACATTCTGGGAAGGCGGCCGAGAAGTCAAAACTAGGGGCTGCTTCGCCTCCCAAGTCTTGGGGGGGACACTGGAGGGGTGGTCTGGATCACTCATACGGGGTACAAAAAAAAAAAAGGCCAGTGGTGGGGGTCTGGGAGGGACGCGGTGGACAAAAAGTGCTGGACTCTCTCGTCTCTGTTCCAGCCTCTCTGGCCAACTCTTCTCTCGATGGGCGAGACGGGAAACTGAGGTCCTCTCTTTCTCTTTCTCTGACCCCTACCTCTCTGAGTTCTTTATCCAGTTAAACAAAACACACCAACAAAAGCTCTTAAGACACACACAAGCTGCTGCTACTGACCTGAGTTCTCTCTCTCTCTCTCTTCCCCTCTTTTTCTAATTAAATCTAAAAAAACTTTAGAAGCTAAGCGAGAGAGAGGGAATTTTTTTTTTTCCGTTAGCTTTCCCTCTGCAGGTGGGGACCAGGGGCTTGAACCTGGGTCCTTGTACACTGGAATGTGAGCGCTTAACCAGGTGTGCCACCGCCTGGCCCCCTATCTCAGAAGTTTCTGCTTGACTAACAAGGGACTTTCTCAAGAGCAGCCTGGGTCCTCATCACAGACCCCTGCGAGCGTCAACCCGGCTTTGACCTAGCACGTCATGTATGATCGGGCCCTCCTCAATCGCTATCGAACAGGCCATGGCCGGTGCGCCGCTATGTTCCATCGCTGGGGAGCCAGAGACGACCCGAACTGCCCCTGCGGCTCCAGACAGACTATGACCCACACAGTCAACGACTGCCACCTCTCCAGATTCAAAGGAGGTCTCGAAACTTGACATCAGGCTCAACCTGACGCTGTTGACTGGCTACGGAAGAAGGGCAAACGCTAGAAGCAGCAGCAGCCTGGGTCCTTGATTCACAAACTGCAAAACACACGCCCAGCCCCAGCCCCAGCCCCAGCCCCAGCCCCAGCCCCAGCCCCAGCCCCTCCTAGGTGTCCGGGGGCCTGGACCATGCTCTGCTCTCCCCCAGACACAGACAGAGACAGTTTCGTGATTAACGCAGGGGGTGACTGCTGGGTCAGTTTTGGGATGAGAGCACAGTAGAGGCTAATGCTACTCTCTCAAGCATGAGGTCCTGAGTTCGATCCTCGGTGTCGCCTGTGCCAGAGGGAGGTTCCGCCATCCCACAAAAATCAGAATTTTTATTTACTTATTTATTTGTATTTGTTTGTTTTCGATTCCAGGGTCAACGCTGGGGGCTCAGTGCCAGCACTATGAATCCTAGTGGCCACTTTTTTGGGGGACAGGACAGAGAGAAATTGAGAGAGGAGGGGGAGACAGAGAGACACCTGCAGCCCTGCTGCGCCACTTGTGAGGCGTCATTCCTGGGGATGGGGAGCCGGGGGCTCGACTTTTTTTTCTTTTTTCTTTCTGAACCAGAACCCTGCTCAGCTCTGGCGTCTGGTGGTGCTGGGGATTGAACCGGGGGCCTCAGGGTCTTAGAAACGGAAGCCTGTGAGCAGAACCATCCTGGTGACTCCCCAACCCTCTGTTGTCAACCGGCTGTCCCCCACCCAGTGAGGACTGGGCAGAAGCAGCAGCCACGCGGACAAGAGCGTGAGGTGTGGCCTGTGTGGGGCCCAGACCCCGCTGGTGAGGGTTCTAGTTACTTACTCCCTGTTGTTACTCTGTGTGTCAAACTCAGGACCTCAAGCTTGAGGGGCCAACGCTTCACTCACCAGACCCCCTAAGTAGGTTCCCACCCTACGTTAAAAATGACAAATAAGGGCGGCGGGGGAGTCGCTTCACAGGTGAAGCAGGTCTGCAGGTGTCTGTCTTTCTCTCCCCCTCTCTGTCTTCCCCTTCTCTCTCCATTTCTCTCTGTCCTAACAACAAATGACATCAACAATAACAATAATAACCACAATAAGGCTACAATAAGGGCAACAAAAGGGGGAAAAAATGGCCTCCAGGAGCAGTGGATTCATGGTGCAGGCACTGAGCTCCAGCAATAACCCTGGAGGCAGAAACAAAAGAATAAAAAGAATCTTACAAACAAAAAGAGAGACACTGAGAGCCCTGCTTCACCACTCATGATGTGTCACCCCTGCTGGTGGGGATCAGGGGCTTGAACCTGGGTCCTTCCACATGGTAATGTCTGTGTTCAACCAGTCCTTGCTAAGATTTCTTGGGGGGGGGGGGTCAGGTGGTAGCGCAGTGGGTTAAGTGCACATGGTGCAAAGCGCAAGGACCGGCTTAAGGATCCCGGTTTGAGCCCCAGGCTCCCCACCTGCAGGGGGGTCGCTTCCCAGGCGGTGAAGCAGGTCTGCAGGTGTCTGTCTTTCTCTCCCCTCTCTGCCTTCCCCTCCTCTCTCCATTTCTCTCTGTCCTGTCCAACAACGACAGCAAAGGCAACAAAATGAGAAAGACGGCTTCCAGGAGCAGTGGATTTGTAGTGCAGGCACCGAGCCCCAGCGATAACCCTGGAGGCAAAACATATTTATCTTTATAAATTAGATAGGAGCGATAAAGAACCGGACGTCACTCTGGCTCTTGTCCTGCCAGGGATTAAACTCAGGACCTTATGCCTGAGAGTCCAATGCTTTATCCACTGCACCACCTCCCGGAGAACTTAAAAAAAAATTTTTTTTGTTATCAACTTTACTTATTGGATCGAGACAGCCAGAAATCAAGAGGGAAGGGGGGAGACAGAGAGGGAGAGAGACAGACAGGCACCTGCAGCCCCTGCTCCACCACTCGGGAAGCTTTTCCCCTGCAGGTGGGGACCAGAGGGCTCGAACCCGGGTCCTTGAGCCCTGTAAGGTGTGCGTTCAACCAGGTGCTATGCCCAGGTGGGCCCCCCCCCCCCCCCGCTGTTATTCGGAGAGAGAGGAAGAGGGGGCAGCGTGACCCCCCGGCCCCGGCCCACCTGTCCTTGTATTTGATGACGGCGTCCCCCCCCCCCCCCGCTGTTATTCGGAGAGAGAGGAAGAGGGGGCAGCGTGACCCCCCGGCCCCGGCCCACCTGTCCTTGTATTTGATGACGGCGTCCCCCCCCCCCCCGCTGTTATTCGGAGAGAGAGGAAGAGGGGGCAGCGTGTCCCCCCGGCCCCGGCCCTGGCCCACCTGTCCTTGTATTTGATGACGGCGTCCCCCCCCGCCCGCTGTTATTCGGAGAGAGAGGAAGAGGGGGCAGCGTGTCCCCCCGGCCCCGGCCCACCTGTCCTTGTATTTGATGACGGCGTCCACGATCTTTTTCATCTTCTTGGTGAGGTTGGGCGGGTTGGGTGACAGCTTCTCGGCGGGCGGCCGGCCGCGCTTTTTCTGCTTCTTGTTGTCCTCGTCCTTGTCCCGGCCGCGCGTGCTGGCCGCCGTCGGGGTGGAGGAGCCGGCCTCGCTGTCCCGCTTCCGCTTCCGGGACGACTTCTTCTGCCGGACTTCCTCTTCGATCTCCTCCAGTGTCCCTTCCTCGATGGCCTTCAGGGTCAACAGTGGGAAAAAAGAGGACAGCCAGCACCCGGCCCCTGGGGACGGGGGTGAGCGGAGGGGACTCCCCCTCATCTGCTCATCTGACCTCACTGCCCAGGGGCTTGGGGGGGTTCAAGCCCAGCCTCCACTTTGCAGAGAGGGTGGGGGAAGCTTTGGGGCTGTGCTGGCCCTCCCTTTCTTTCTTCTTAATTATTTTTTTTTTTCCTCCGCAGTTATTGCTAGCGCTCGCTGCCTGTGTCAGGAATTCACAGCCCCTGGAGGCCACTTGTTTTCTCCCCCCTCTTGGTGTTTATTGTTGTTATTGGTATTGCTGTCGTTGTTAGCTAGGACAGAGAGAAATGGAGAGAGGAGGGGAAGACAGAGAGGGGGAGAGAAAGACAGACACCTGCAGACCTGCTTCACCGCCTGGGAAGCGACTCCCCTGCAGGTGGGGAGCCGGGGGCTCGAACCGGGATCCTTACTCCGGTCCTTGGGCTTCGCGCCACATGCACTTAACCCGCTACGCGACCGCCCGAGCCAGAAATCAAGAAGGAAGGGGGAGACAGAAAGAGAGAGAGAGAGAGAGAGACAGACACACACACACGGAGAGACACCTGCAGCCCTGCTTCACCATTTGCAAAACTTTCCCCTTACAGGTGGGGACCGGGGGCTTGAACTCAGGTCCCTGCACGCTGTAACATGTGCGCTCAACCAGCTGCGCCACCCCCCCCCACCCCCCCACCCCACCCCCCCGTCTCTCTCCCTCTCTATCTGCATGGTAAAACCCCAGCCTCAGGCGTGAGAGTCTCTATGCGTAAGCATTATGCTATCTACCCCCGCCCTCTCTTTCTCTTTGCCATTCAGAGGACCGTGAACTGACGCTGTGTTCTCAGCCAGGGCTCCGAAGCATGAAGAGAAAAGTGAGAACAGAACAGCAGCAACAAACAGGATGAGCCGGGACCGTGGACGGTCTCAAAGCGAGAACTCCCGGCAGCCACTGCAGCAACTCTGCTGCTAGCGCCAGGCCTTGCGTGCCTGAGGCTCCAGGTTCGACCCCCGGTGCCGTATGGGGTCAGTGGGTCTCTGGCTTCTCTCTCTCTCTCATGTAAAATCCTGTCTCACAGGAAAATGAATCACACATTGTTAATAATAAAATAAAAGCCTCTGTAGCCATTAGATCAGAGAACCAGATGCCCAGGCTGAGGGCCCGGGTTCGATCCCTCACATCCCTGCTGCCAGAGGGCTGCTCCTCTGTTTCTCTGTCATTCGTAAATACACCTTGTCTGTCTGTCTGTCTGTCTGTCTTCCCCAGAGCCCTGTTCAAACTGGCTTCTGGTGGTGTCGGGGACTGAACCTGGGGCCTCAGAGCCTCGGGCGTGAAAGTCTGTTGTGGGAACCGCTGTGCCGCCTCCCCTGGCCCTGTGGACACAGCTCTCAAAACCTTGTGCGTCCAGGGACGCCGTCAAGAAGAGCGACAAAAGCTAGCCTGTGGGGAAAGAAGTGGAGTAAGAATGTCCAAAGTCAGAGAGAGAGAGAGAGAGGGGGGGGGGGGAGGGAGACACAGAGCGCCCTATCTCTCTCTCTCTCCATGGAAGTGTGGCCCAGAGCACCTTATGATGAAGCCCTGGCTCCGCCCCAACCAAATCTGAACAGAAGCGCCCCCACGCCCACACGGGAATGAGAGATCAGCACAGGGCAAGTCCGGGCGGAGGGGAGACACGGGGGCGCCTTCCACTGTTGCCAGGGGTGTGGGGAGCTGGCAGTGGCCACCACCAGGTGGCTGGCTCGGGCAACGATCCCACAGCTATGGGGTCACGGAAGATTCTGGATCCGGCCAGAGAAAACAGAATGGATGGGGGTGAGGGGTGGGGCAGAGATGGCCCAGCGGCTCTGTCGAAGACTCTCCTGCCAGAGGCTAGGAGGTCCTGGGTTCAGTCCCCGGCAACGCCTGCAGCCAGAGCGAGCGGAGCAGGGCCCCGAGCTCTCTCTCAGACATTTAGAAAATGAATACATCAGGAAAGAAAAACGGGGGCAGTAGCGCAGCGGGTTAAGCGCACGCGGCGCAAAGCTCAAGGACTGGAGAAAGGATCCCGGTTCGAGCCCCCGGCTCCCCACCTGCAGGGGAGTCGCTTCCCAGGCGGGGAAGCAGGTCTGCAGGTGTCTGTCTTTCTCTCCCCCTCTCTGTCTTCCCCTCCTCTCTCCATGTCTCTCTGTCCTATCCAGCAACACCAGCAATGACAACAACAATAATAGCAACAATAAACAACAGGGGCAACAAGAGGGGAAAAGAAACGGGCCCCGGGAGCAGTGGGTTTCTTAGTGCAGGCACCGAGCCCCAGCCATCACCCTGGAGTCAAAAAAGAGAAGAAAAGGAAAGAGAAAGAGAAAGAGAAAGAGCCCACGGGCCGCATTATGCTATGACGGGAGTCCAGCGGGTGGGGGAACAGAGAGCCTCGAAACTTCAGAGACAGAGACAGACAGAGACGCCGGGCTGCTCTCTGGCAGGGTGCACAGTGGGAACCGAACTCGAGACCTCAGGCCTGCAAGCCGGGTACTCTGTCTGCTGACCCTCCTCCTTGGCCACGCCACACTCTCTTTCTGGTGGTTGTTAGTGAGAGAGACACAGAGACACAGAGACAGAGACCACAGGCCCGCAGAGCAGCGCAGCGCCCTGTGTGTCTGTCCGTCCTGGCCCTGTCCGTCCCGTCGGCGCGTTACCTTGAGCCACTGCTTCTCGGTGAGCGAGTCGCTGTAGTCCACCTCCTTGCGCTGGCGGGAGCCGCGGCCGAACATCTTCTCCTCCTCCTCCTCGCATGTCAGCCGCTCCACCTCGGCGTCGTCCTTGATGATCCACGAGGGCAGCTCGTCCTCCTCCATCAGCCGTGGCTTCCGCTTGGGGTTGCGGGCCTCCTCGCGCCGCCGGTCCAGGTCCATGCGCTGGGGACGGACAGACAGACAGACAGACAGACAGACAGACACACACACATGGGTCACAGCCAGGCGTCCCCAGGGGGACCCCAGTAGCCATGGGCAGGAAAGCAAGTGTCTGTGTGTGTATGAGTGTGTCTGTCTGAGTGAATGTGTCTGTGTGTCTGCTGAGTGAATGTGTCTGTGTGTCTTCTGAGTGAATGTGTCTGTGTGTGTGAGTGTGTCTGAGTGAATGTGTCTGTGTGTGTGAGTGTGTCTGTCTGAGTGAATGTGTCTGTGTGTCTGCTGAGTGAATGTGTCTGTGTGTGTGAGTGTGTCTGAGTGAATGTGTCTGTGTGCTGTGTGTGTCTGAGTGAATGTTTCTGTGTGTGTGTCTGTCTGAGTGAATGTGTCTGTGTGTGTGACTGTGTCTGAGTGTGTCTGTGTGTCTGCTGAGTGAATGTGTCTGTGTGTGTGAGTGTGTCTGTCTGAGTGAATGTGTGTGTGTGTCTGTCTGAGTTAATGTGTGTGTGTGTGTCTGAGTGAATGTGTCTGTGTGTGTGAGTGTGTCTGAGTGAATGTGTCTGTCTGAGTGAATGTTTCTGTGTGTGTGTGAGTGAATGTGTCTGTGTGTGTCTGTGTGTGTCTGAGTGAATGTGTGTGTCTGTCTGAGTGAATGTATGTGTGTGTGTGTCTGAGTGAATGTGTCTCTGTGTGTGTGTCTGTGGGTCTGAGCGAATGTGTCTGTGTGTGTGTGAGTGGGTCTGTCTGAGTGAATGTGTCTCTGTGTGTGTGTCTGTCTGAGCGAATGTGTCTGTGTGTGTGTGAGTGGGTCTGTCTGAGTGAATGTGTCTCTGTGTGTGTGTCTGTCTGAGCGAATGTGTCTGTGTGTGTGTGTGAGTGGGTCTGTCTGCGTGAATGTGTCTCTGTGTGTGAGTGTGTCTGTCTGAGTGAATGTATCTGTGTGTGTGTCTGAGTGAACGTGTCTGTGTGTGTATCTGTCTGAGTGAATGTGTGTGTGTTTGAGTGAATGTGTCTCTGTGTGTCTGAGTGAATGTATCTCTGTGTGTGTGTCTGTGGGTCTGTCTGAGTGAATGTGTCTGTGTGTGTGTGTGAGTGTGTCTGAGTGAATGTGTCTCTGTGGGCCTGTCTGAATGTGTCTGTGTGTGTGAGTGTCTGTGTGTGTCTGTGTGTTTCAGTGAATGTGTGTGTGTGAGTCTGAGTGAATGTGTCAGTGTGTTTATATGTGTCTGTCTGTCTCTGTGTGTGTGTGTGTGAGTGAATGTCAGTGTGTCTGTGTGAGTGAATATGTGTGTGTGTCTGTGAGTGAGTGTACCTGTGTCTGAGTGAATGTGTCAGTGTATCTGTGTGTGTGAATGTGTGTGATTGTGTGTCTGTCTCTGAGTCAATGTGTCTGTGAGTGAACGTGTACCTGTCTGTGTGTCTGTCTCTGTGTGTATCTGTGTGTGTTGAGGCCAGGCCCAGCTGGAGGTTGGGCTGGGAGGCTGTGTGCATATCTGTGCCTGTCTGTCTGGCCGAGTGAGTGTGTGTGTTGGGTCGTGTGTGTGTCTGAGCAAGTGTGTGTGTTGGCACCCGGCCTGTCTGGAGACTGGATTGGGGGGGCATGAGCACGCCTGCCTGCCTGCCTGTCTGTCTGTCTGAGTGTGTGTTAGTGCCTGGCCCTCCTGGAGGCTGGGCTGGGTGGGGGGCTCTTATGTGCATATCCGTGTGTCTGTCTGAGCCAGTGTGTGTGTTGTGGCCTGGCCCGCCTGCAGGCTGGCTGGGGGCTCCTGTGCGTGTCTGTGAGTCTGTCCACATAAGCGAGTGTTTGTCTTGGACCCGGCCCGCCTGCAGGCTGGCTGGGCTCCTGTGTGTGTCTGTGAGTCTGTCCTTGTGAGCGAGTGTGTGTCTTGGGCCCGGCCCGCCTGCAGGCTGGCTAGGGACTCCTGTGCGTGTCTGTGAGTCTGTCCACGTGAGCGAGTGTGTGTCTTGGGCCCGGCCCGCCTGCAGGCTGGCTGTGCTCCTGTGCGTGGCTGTGAGTCTGTCCGCGTGAGCAAGTGTGTGTCTTGGGCCCCCGTGTGGGCCCCTGCTCACCATGAACAGGTCAAACTCCTCCTCGTGACGCGCGATCATCTGGTTGACGGTCTCATCGTCCGGCACCTCGTCTTCCTCCTACGAGAAGCACAGGGTCAGTCCCGGGGGGTGTGGGGGGCCCGGGGCGGCCGGCAGAGGCGGAGGCGGGCGCCCCCCGGTCGGAGGCGGCGGCGAGAGGTGCGCGCATGCACACGGGCTCCCGGGCGGGGGTCCCGCGCCTCTCTCTCTCTCTCTCTCAGCCGGGCGCCTCTCACCTTGAGCGGCGGCTCCTCCGGGTCGGGGGCGCCGGCCGCCGGCGGGGGGGCCGTGTGGGCGAGGCTGGCACCGACGCTGCCGGGCCCGCAGTGTCTGCTCTGTGGACAGATACGGGGCTTCAGTCTCCGGGCCGGGGAGGCGCCGGGGCCGAGAGCGTGTCCTCTGCGTGCGTGCGTGCAGGCGTGCATGCGAGCGGCGACGTGCGATCAAAAAACAAAAAACAAAAAATGGAACAAGAATGAAGAAGAAGAAAAAAAAAAAAATGGAAGCGAGTCAAGAGACAAAGGGAAAAAAAAAAAGGAGAAGAAAAAAAAAAAAAATCACAGACACTGCCCACACTCCCTTTATGCTCAAGGGATGGGAAAAAAAAAAATGCAAAAAATGGGAATTAAAAAAAAAAAAAAAAAAAAAAAAAGGAACAAGAAGGTGGGAGCCGCTGACTGGCGTGTGCGAGCATCCATCCGTCCGTCCGTCCGTCGGCCTGGTCCCTGGCCTCCCCTCCCCCCGCAAGATCGGGGGGCCCCCTCACCTCGTCCTGCTCCTCATGCTCCAGGATGGCCTGGAGGAAGGCCCGGCGCTCATGGCTAGATGACTTCTGGTCGAACATGCCGGCCTGGATCACCTTCTGGTCCACGTTGAGTTTGTACTTGGCGGCTGCCAAGATCTTCTCCTCCACGCTGTTGACGGTGCAAAGCCTCAGGACCCGAACCTCATTCTGCTGCCCGATGCGATGGGCGCGGTCCTGGGCCTGCAGGTCCTGAGGGGGGGGGGAGATGCCCGTCAGGCTCTGGGGGTGGGGAGCCCACTTGTCCATCCCACAGACCACCACACATGCTGGCGGCCCTCCCCAAGCGGCCCCACCCGGAATGGGGGAGACAGAGAGAGACACAGAGAGACAGCCACCCGCAGCCCTGCTTCACCGGTCACAAAGCTTTCCCTCTGGAGCTGGGGAACAGGGCTTGAACCTGGGTCCTTGTGCACTGTAGTGGGGGCGCTCAACCAGGTGCGCCACCAGCGGACACTCCATTTTTACATAAACATTTTCTATCTCTTTTTTTTTATATTTACTTATTTCCTTTTGTTGCCCTTGATTTTTGTTTTTTTGGTTTTTTTTGCCCCTGTTGTTTTATTGTTGTAGTTGTCATGTTGTTGGACAGGACAGAGGGAAATGGAGAGAGGTAGGGGAAGCCACAGAGGGGGAGAGAAAGACAGACACCTGCAGACCTGCTTCACCGCCTGAGAAGTGACCCCCCTGCAGGTGGGGAGCCGGGGGCTGGAACCGGGATCCTGACTCCAGTCATTGCGCTTGGTGTGACATGCACTTAACCCGCCTGACACCCAGGAAAATAGTTTTTTAACCTCATTCAAGAAAAATGAATGGAAAGCTTTGGGCACCTATGACAAGAGCCAAAGGGCCTGTGGCGCCTACTCTTATTGCTCTGTACACTCAGAAAGAGGATGGGGAGAGGAGAAGGGAGAGAGGCAGAGAGATACAGAGGACTCCCCAGCCCTGCCCACCCTCCATGGGCTCCCTGGGTGCTGTGCATGGTGCTGAGAGAGGAGAGACCCACAGCCCTGCCCACCCTCCATGGGCTCCCTGGGTGCTGTCCATGGTGCTGAGAGAGGAGAGACCCCACAGTCCTGCCCACCCTCCATGGGGCTCCCTGGGTGCTGTCCATGGTGCTGAGAGAGAAGAGACCCCACAGCCCTGCCCACCCTCCATGGGGCTCCCTGGGTGCTGTCCATGGTGCTGAGAGAGGAGAGACCCCACAGCCCTGCCCACCCTCCATGGGCTCCCTGGGTGCTGTGCCTGGTGCTGAGAGAGGAGAGACCCCACAGCCCTGCCCACCCTCCATGGGCTCCCTGGGTGCTGTGCAGGGTGCTGAGAGAGGAGAGACCCCACAGCCCTGCCCACCCTCCATGGGCTCCCTGGGTGCTGTGCAGGGTGCTGAGAGAGGAGAGACCCTACAGCCCTGCCCCTGCTCTATCCCCAGCATCCCTGTGCCAGAGAAAGTTCTGCTTCTTTCTTTCTCTCGTTAATAATTAATCTTTTTCCCTCCTCAGCTTGATGGTAAAATTAATTAAGAAATCGTTTAGGGGGGCTGGGTGGTGGCGCAACTGGTTGAGCACACATGTTACAATGCACAAGGACACGGGTTCAAGCCCCTGGTCCCCACCTGCAGGGGGAAAGCTTCACCAGTGGTGAAGCAGGGCTGCAGGGGTCTCGCTGTCTGTCTCTACACATCCCCTTTCCTCTCAATTTCTCGCTACCTCTATAAAAAAAAGGTAAAAAATTAAAAAAAAAAAAAAAAAAGATATAGCGTAGGAATCCAGGTAGTGGCGCACCTGGTTGAGTACACATATGTCCAAGGACCCAGGTTTAAGCCCCTGGTCCCCACCTGCAGGGCTGCAGGGGTATGTCTCTCTTTCTCTCTATCTCCTCCTCCCCTCTCAATTTCTTTCTTTCCTTCTTTTAATATTTTATTTATTAATGAGAAAGGAGGAGAGAGAAAGAACCAGACATCACTCTGGTCCATGTGCTGCCAGGGATTGAACTCAGGACCTCACGCTTGAAAATCCAGTGCTTTATCCACTGTGCCAAATCCTGGACCACTCCCTTTCAACGTCAATCTAATAAATAAAAAAAATTAAACAAACAAAAAAAAGTTGTCCGGGAGGTGGCGCAGTGGATAAAGCATTAGACTCTCAAGCATGAGGTCCCGAGTTCAATCCCCAACAGCACATGTGCCAGCGTGATGTTTTTTTCTCTCTCCTCCTAGCTTTCTCTTAAATAAATAAATAAATAGGTACTATAAAAAAGACGGGGCTGGGCAGTAGCGCAGCAGGTTAAGTGCATGTGGCGCTAAGCGCAAGGACTGGCATAAGGATTCCGGTTCGAGCCCCAGATCCCCAATTGCAGGGGAGTGAAGCAGGTGGTGAAGCAGGTCTGCAGGTGTCTGTCTTTCTCTCTCCCAGGCCCAGTCTCTCCTCCTCTCTTGATTCCTCTCTGTCCTAGCCAACAATGACAACAACGATAAACGGTGGCAGCAAAAAGAAAAAAAAAAAAAGGCTTTTACAAAAAATTTAAAAAATAGTTTATAAATTATTGTTTCGCCAGAACGCTGCTCAGCTCTGGCTTCTGGTGGTGCTGGGGATTGAACCTGGGAACTCAGAGCCTCAGAACCATAGTACTATCTCCAAACCATTATTATTACTATTAAAATTTTATTAAAAAAAAAATGCTAATGGGGGTGGGGGGGACCTGACCCAAGAGTTCAGCTCAACTCTGGCTTCTGGTGGTGCTGGGGAATGAACCCGGGACCTTAGGAGAGCCTCAGGCAGGAGAGTCTTTTGCAGGACCACTATGCTCTTTCCCTAGTCCTTAATATTATTTTGTTGGGGAGTCAGGGCCTCAGGCCTGCAGGATGTCACCACCCTGAGCTGCTCTTGGCTCCAGGGAGAAGATGGGACAGAGAGAGAGGGAGCAACACCAGACCTCAGGTTCTTCCCCCAGCACTGCAGCGCCTTTCAGATGGTGCCAGGGCTCACCTCGGACGGTGTATGTAACTCTTATCAATTCATTCACACAGAGACAGAGAGAGACACACACCTGCAGCCCTGCTCCGCCGTGCGGGAAGCCTCCCCCTGCAGCCGGGGGCCCCCGGGGTGGGGGCCAGGGGCTCACCCCCTCACCTGGTGTGGGTTCCAGTCGCTGTCGAAGATGATAACGGTGTCAGCTGACTGCAGGTTGAGGCCCAGCCCGCCGGCGCGGGTGCTGAGCAGGAAGATAAAGTACTCGGACCCGGGCTCATTGAAGGTCTTGAGGAGCATCCCACGGTCCTCCGCCTTTGTGGTTCCTGCCGGGGGGTGGGGGTGCAGGTGGGGGTGGAGGGGGGCGCTGGTGAGAGGGCGCCGCCAACAACGCCCCGGGCGGCAGGCAGAGTTCACTCCCCGGGACATCCCAAACCCCAAACCGAAGGGGGTCTTCATGGCTGGTGGACACCTTGCCCTTACTCGGAGTCCCGGGGAGAGCCCAGAACAGCCTGGGCTGTGGAGCTCTGGGCGGGCCTCTGCTCAGGGCAGGAGCAGGGGGGCATTCTGGGTAGACACCCCTGTGGCGCAGGTAGCCTGTCTGCGTGGGGCAGGGTGGGGGGCACGGGGGTGATGAGGAGGCCCCCCAGGCTGAGCCCAGGGTCAGATCACCTGCAGAGTGATCTGAGAAGAGCACATGTCTCCAAAGCCGGACAGAGAGAGAGAGAGAGACCTGCGACCCTGCAGGCTTGAACCCGCACCCTCGCCCAGGCGAGGGTGTGCGTGGAGCAGGAATGGCAGGCTAGGAAGTGTTGGCTTTTTTTTTTTTTTTGAGAGCCGACCCAGAAACAAGCGTACAAACAGCCCCACTGATTTGAAAGCTTCAACAAAGGAACTGCTGATATGAAAAAAAAAAAAAAAAAAAAAACTGTTACCAGGGCATTGCTGCTCCGGGTTTGAATTATCAGAGAGTTGGAAAATAGACGGGGGAAGAAAGAAAGAGAGAAAGAGAAAGAGAGAGAGAGAGAGAACAAAGAACGACCACAGCACTGAAGAATCCTTCCAGGACCTTGAGAGCTGGGAAAAGTAACAGTAGTAATAACAATAATTACAGTAGTCATTTTCCTTTTGTCGTAGTTATTATATTATTTTCTTTTCCCCCGAGCCCTGCTCAGCTCTGGAAGACGGCGGTGCAGGGGATTGAACCTGGGACCTCGGAGCCTCAGGCAGGAGAGTCTCTTTGCAGAATCATAACGCTTTAATTTTATTTATTGTCACACGGAGACGGAGAGAAATTGAGAGAAGAGGGGGAGGTAGAGAGGGAGAGAGACAGAGAGACACCCACGGCCCTGCTTCAGCCCTTGTGAAGTTTGCCCCCTGCAGGTGGGGATCAGGGCCTTGAACCCGGATCTCTGTACACCATAACATGAGCACTCGACCAGGTGTGCCACGACCCAGCCTGCTATTACTATTTTAAAATGCACTTTATCATTTATCGAACAGAGACAGAGAGAAATGGAGCGGGAAGTGGAAAATCAAGAGGGAGGAGAGACAGAGACACCCGCAGCCCTGCTTCACCACTCTTGATGCTTCCGCCTTGCGGGTGGGGGCTGGGGGCTCGGACCCAAGTCCTTGCA
Organism: Erinaceus europaeus; assembly: GCF_950295315.1. NCBI lineage: Eukaryota > Metazoa > Chordata > Mammalia > Eulipotyphla > Erinaceidae > Erinaceus > Erinaceus europaeus. The sequence continues at coordinate 12,411,765 of NC_080184.1, read as the reverse complement.
CCTGATGACAGGTGTGCTTAAGCAGGTGTGCCACCACCTGGCCCCATTCCTCAATTTTTTCTTTTGCTTTTTTTTTTAATATTTATTTTTGCCCTTGTTGTTTTATTGTTGTAGTTATTGTTGTTGTTGTTATTGTTGGATAGGACAGAGAGAAATGGAGAGAGGAGGGGAAGACAGAGAGGGAGAGAGAAAGACAGACACCTGCAGACCTGCTTCCCCGCCTGTGAAGCGACTCCCCTGCAGGTGGGGAGCCGGGGGCTCGAACCGGGACCCTTATGCAGGTCCTTGTGCTTTGCGCCACCTGCGCTTAACCGCTGCACTACCGCCCTACTCCCAACTTTTCCTTTTTCATATATATGTATATTTTTTTATTTTCCCTTTTATTGCCCTTGTCGTTCACTGTTGTTGGAGTTATTATTGTTGTTGTTGTTGCTGTCATTGTTGTTAGCTAGGACAGAGAGAAATGGAGAGAGGAGGGGAAGACAGAGAGGGGAAGAGAAAGACAGACACCTGCAGACCTGCTTCACCGCCTGGGAAGCGACTCCCCTGCAGGTGGGGAGCCGGGGGCTCGAACCCGGATCCTTCTGCCGGTCCTTGTGCTTAACCCGCTGTGCTACCGCCCGACTCGTACGTCACTTTGCTGCTGTTGTTATTATTGTTATTTTCTTTTCCCCCAGAGCCCTGCTCAGCTCTGGCTGATGGGGGGGGGGCTTGAACCCCCAGCCCAAGCACTCGCTCACCGTCCAGTCTGAGGTACTTGAAGCCGCGGTAGGCGAAGTAGTCCTCCATGATGGTCATGAGCGAGGTCATTTGGCAGAAGAGCAGCACCTTGTGGTTGGTGGCGCGGAGCTTGGGCAGGATGCGGTCCAGGAGTTCAAACTTCCCGGAGGCGCGGTACAGGTCCAGACTGGGGCGGGGGGGGGGGGGGGGGGGAGCACGGGGTGTGAGAACCGGGGTGTGGGGGGGGTTGGGGGGGATGGCTGGCGATTCAGCACCGTGACGGGGGGCGGGGACGAACGCGGATGGTGATGTGGGCTCTGGGGTCTCTGCCCCCCTCTTTTCTGGTTTCTCACTAATTTCTCTCTGAGTGTGACTTATTGTGTGTTTCCCGTCTCATTTTTTTTCCTAATGGATTTTATTTGACTTATTGATTTTCGCCTCCAGGGTTATTGTTGGGGTTTGGTGCCTGCACTACGAATCCACTGCTCCTGGAGGCCATTTATTCCATTGTTGTTGTTGGATAGCACAGAGAGAAAGGGAGAGAGGAGGGGAAGACAGAGAGGGGCAGAGAAAGAGAGAAACCTGCAGACCTGCTTTACCACCTCTGAAAGGAGTCCCCTGCAGGTAGGGAGCGGGGGCTTGAACCGGGATCCTTATGCCGGTCCTTGTGCTTTGTGCCACGTGCGCTTAACCCACTGCACTACTGCCGGCCCCCTGAATTTATTGTTATTATCATTATTATTATTTGCCTCCAGGGTATTGCTGGGGTTCGGTGCCTGCACTATGAATCCACTGCTCCTGGAGGCTATTTTTTTCCTTTTTGTTGCCCTTGTTGTTTATATTATTGTTGTTGTTGTTGTTGGATAGGACAGAGAGAAATGGAGAGAGAAGGGGAAGACAGAGAGGGGGAGAGAAAGACAGACACCTGCAGACCTGCTTCACCGCCTGGGAAGCGACTCCCCTGCAGGTGGGGAGCCGGGGGCTCGAACCGGGATCCTTATGCTGGTTCTTGCGCTTTGTGCCACGTGCGCTTAACCTGCTGTGCTACCGCCCAGCCCCCTGAATTTATTTTTAAGCCATTTATTATTGGAGACACAGAGAAACTGAGGGGGAAGAAGGATACAGAGAGGGAGACAGCTGCAGCCCTGCGTCACCATTCCTAAAGCTTTGCAGGTGGGGACCGGACCAGCGGCTTGAACCCGGGTCCTTGTGCACGGTAACAGGGCACAACCAGCACAGCCCCACTGCACCCCATCCCAGGAGAAAAAAAAAAAGCATAATTTAAAAATATTTTGGTGATCCCGGTTCGAACCCCGGCTCCCCACCTGCAGAGGAGTCGCTTCACAGGCGGTGAAGCAGGTCTGCAGGTGTCTGTCTTTCTCTCCTCCTCTCTGTCTTCCCCTCCTCTCTCCATTTCTCTCTGTCCTATCCAACAACGACAACAACAATAATAACTACAACAATAAAACAAGAAGGGCAACAAAAGGGAATAAATAAATAAAATATTCAAAAAAAAAATTAAAAATATTTTGGTGGTCCGGGAGGTGGCACAGTGCATAAAGCATCGGACTCTCAGGCATGAGGTCCTGAGTTCAATGCCTGGTAGCACATGGACCAGAGTGAAGTCTGGCTTGTTCTCTCTTCTCCTATATTTCTCATTAATAAGTAAAATCTTGAAAAAAAAAAAAAAACACTCAGGGAGCCGGGCACAGTGCACCTGGCTAAGCACACACACATCAGCGAACTCAAGGACCTGGTTCGAGCCCATGCTCCCACCTGTAGGGGGAAAGCTTCCAGCATAGGGGGCGGGAGTGCAGGTGTTTCTCTCTCTCTCCCTGCCTCCCTCTCCCTCAATTTCTCTGTCTGTATCCAAAACAAACGAAATATGAGACGCTAGTAGGTCTGTGTGTGTTCAGACAGCGGCCCACCGTTCCTTTGCCTGCCATATCCTCCACCTGCAGGGGGCGGCCTGGGAGGGGCACAGGGTACCCCGTGTTGGAGCCTGCCTGTCTGGGCTCGGAGAGGCTTCTCACCCCTGCACGATGCCGCCGGTGAAGCCCAGGTGCTCAGAGAAGGATTCCTGCAGAGGGAGGGGAGGCTCAGTGAGGGGGGACGCCAGGGCCGCAGGCTCTGCTCAACCCTCCCCCCCCACACACACACCTTTCCTCAGGCCCTCCCTGCCACAGGGGAGAGATGGAAGCTGCCGCCCGGAGCCAGCACTGGGTGCCGAGGTCGGAGACGGAGAGACAGACAGACAGACAGGTTTGTTCTCAGAGACAGGAACCCAGAGTCTCTGGAACGTGGGACTCAAAGAGTCATTGAGGGGTCAAGAGCGGCTTCTGGGGTTCTGAGTGAGGGGGGAGGAGCAACAGCTAAGTGCGGTGGAGGGGGGCTCAGGACCCCCCAGGGCAGAGCAACAGGATTCAAAGGTCAGACAGACGGCTTCTCACAAAGGACAGACGAACGGATGAGGCAATGGACAAGGGGAACGGAGACCAGAGCGGTGGACTGAGGCCAAACTCAAAGAGATGGTGAGTCAGTGTCTACACTCTCTCTCTCCCTTCGATTAATGAATAAATGAATCTTAGAAAGAGAGCGAGGTGGGAGGAGGGCAGACAGCACCATGGTTCTGTAAAGCGACTCTCGTGCCTGAGGCTCCAAAGTCTCAGGTTCGATACCCTGCACCACCATCAGCCAGAACTGAGCAGTGCTCTGGTTTAAAAAAAAATAGTAAGGAGAAGAATTCTGTTTAAAAGCTGCTGGGAACATGGATAAAGCTAAAAAGAAAGCACACTGAGATGCTTTCCTGTCTACAGGGTGCTAGGTTCAAGGCCCAGAAGCACGAGAGCACCATACTCAGCTCCCAGGGAGCCCATGGAGGGTGGGCAGGCCTGTGGGGTCTCTCCTCTCTCAGCACCAGGCACAGCACCCAGGGAGCCCATGGAGGGTGCGCAGGGCTGTGGGGTCTCTCCTCTCTCAGCACCATGGACAGCACCCAGGGAGCCCCATGGAGGGTGGGCAGGGCTGTGGGGTGTCTACTCTCTCAGCACCAGGCACAGCACCCAGGGAGCCCATGGAGGGTGGGCAGGGCTGTGGGGTCTCTCCTCTCTCAGCACCCTGCACAGCACCCAGGGAGCCCATGGAGGGTGGGCAGGGCTGTGGGGTCTCTCCTCTCTCAGCACCCTGCACAGCACCCAGGGAGCACCATGGAGGGTGGGCAGGGCTGTGGGGTCTCTCCTCTCTCAGCACCAGGCACAGCACCCAGGGAGCCCATGGAGGGTGGGCAGGGCTGTGGGGTCTCTCCTCTCTCAGCACCATGCACAGCACCCAGGGAGCCCATGGAGGGTGGGCAGGGCTGTGGGGTCTCTCCTCTCTCAGCACCATGGACAGCACCCAGGGAGCCCATGGAGGGTGGGCAGGGTTGTGGGGTCTCTCTTCTCTCAGCACCAGGCACAGCACCCAGGGAGCCCATGGAGGGTGGGCAGGGCTGTGGGGTCTCTCCTCTCTCAGCACCAGGCACAGCACCCAGGGAGCCCCATGGAGGGTGGGCAGGGCTGTGGGGTCTCTCCTCTCTCAGCACCAGGCACAGCACCCAGGGAGCCCATGGAGGGTGGGCAGGGCTGTGGGGTCTCTCCTCTCTCAGCACCAGGCACAGCAACCAAGGACCCCCATGGAGGGTGTGCAGGGGAGATCTCTCTCCTCTCCCACACCTGAGTCTGTCTCAGCATACAGAATATATAAAAAACAAAAACATTTAGCCAGCCAGTCCAGTCGGCAGCTTAGTTCACTGAGACCGAAGGAAACGGAACTCGAACAGCAGGCTGCCCTGGGCGGGAGAGGCGGCTCAGTGAGCCCCAAGTAGCGGCCGGCCAGGTCTCACCTCGATGTGCTGGAACATGTAGGGGTGGTTGCAGATCTTCCGCAGCTGCATGATGGTGTTCATCAGGGTCTTGGTACCCCCCTTGCCCTGGAAGGGGAGCAGGCGGGGGCGTTACTTGGGGGGCAGCAGGAAAGGTGGCATGAAGCGGAGAGACCACAAGGGAGGAGCTGGCCCAGTGGAGGCTCAGAACCAGGAAAATGATAAATGGAAACAGCTCATCAGGGAGAACATAGACTGGGCTGGGGTGCAGGGTCCCAGCACCACAGGAGAGGATGATGGGAACAGCTCCAGGGAGCCCATGGAGGGTGGGCAGGGCTGTGGGGTCTCTCCTCTCTCAGCACCATGCACAGCACCCAGGGAGTCCATGGAGGGTGGGCAGGGCTGTGGGGTCTCTCCTCTCTTAGCACCTTGCACAGCACCCAGGGAGCCCATGGAGGGTGGGCAGGCCTGTGGGGTGTCTCCTCTCTCAGCACCAGGCACAGCACCCAGGGAGCCCATGGAGGGTGGGCAGGGCTGTGGGGTCTCTCCTTTCTCAGCACCATGCACAGCACCCAGGGAGCCCCATGGAGGGTGGTGGTGGGATCTATAACATTTTGAAATCAGGGGTCTCCACAAGCAAACTGGTCAACGTGGCTTCTGGTAACCAGATGGACACTGCAAGTGGCCCCTCAAACCCTCCCAAATCCACTGGCTAATGCAGCCCCCACCCCACCATCCCCAACACACACCTTCTTGTCCTTCTCAGAGCCGTCGGTCAGCAGGACACCCTTGGCCTGCATGTGGCGGTAAAGCACACGCTGCAGAGCTGACATGTCGCACTTGATGACGTACTCCACCTGCACGGACACCCAAGCGACAGGGGCGGTCAGTCTGTGGCCCTCAGAGGTATGTGTGTGTGTGTGCGCGCGCCTATGCACGCATGCTGGTCTCACATATCATCCCGGGCACCATCTAGAGACCTTCCCAAGCAGCGCAGGAAGCTCACACTGTTCAGGGGCACGCCCGGCCCGGGGACCTCACCTTCTCAGGCAGCTGTGCCTCGACCTCCTTCTTGAGCCGCCGCAGTAGGAAGGGCCGCAGCACCTTGTGGAGTCGCCGGATGATGAGGATGGTCTCCTCCTCGTTCAGGTCCACCTGCGGCCCAGAGACGCACACGGGGTCAGCGGACACCCACCTCGACATAGGACCTCCTGGCATGTGGCTCCCCCATGTGGCACCACGGTCTCAGACTCTGATCCTCAAGGGGAAGGGAGACAACTAAGAACTGCAGGGTTGGGAGTCAGGTGGTGGCGCAGCAGGTTAAGTAGCGCAGGTGATGCAAAGCGCAAGGACCGAAGGAAGGATCCCGGTTCGAGCCCCCACTCCCCACCTGCAGGGGAGTCACTTCCCAGGCGGTGAAGCAGGTCTTCAGGTGTCTGTCTTTCTCTCCCCCTCTCTGTCTTCCCCTCCTCTCTCCATTTCTCTCTGTCCTATCCAACAATGACGACATCAATAACAACAGTAATAACTACAACAATAAAACAACAAGGGCAACAAAAGGGAATAAATAAATAAGAATTGCAGGGTCCTCCTTGGTGAGCAAACTCAGGGGATTATTTATTTTGTGCACATAAGGGGCCTGATGCCTGAGCAAAGCTTGTCCCATTTTCTCATTCTTTGATTTGAGAGAGAGAAGTGGTCTAGGGAAACAGCATGATGGTTCGGCAAAGAGACTCCCTTGCCTGAGTCTCTGGGGCCAAAGGTTCAATCCTGAGCACCGCCATCAGCCAGAAGTGAGCAGGGCTCAGGGGTCTCTCATTTAAAAGTAAAGAGAAGTGTCTTTCTGAGTCTCTAGCTCTCATCACTAAGCATAAACACAAAATGTGATTAAAAAAAAAAAGTAGGGAGTCGGGCGGTAGCGCAGCGGGTTAAGCGCACGTGGTACAAAGCGCTAGGACTGCCGTAAGGATCCCGGTTCGAGCCCCTGGCTCCCCACCTGCAGGAGAGTCGCTTCACAGGCAGTGAAGCAGGTCTGCAGGTGTCTGTCTTTCTCTCCCCCTCTCAGTCTTCCCCTCCTCTCTCCATTTCTCTCTGTCCTATCCAACAGCAATGACATCAATAATAACTACAACAATAAAACAACAAGAACAACAAAAGGGAATATATATATATATATATATATATATATATATAAAGTAAAGAGAGAGTGGGAGTTGGGCGGTAGTGCAGTGGGTTAAGCGCACGTGGCACAAAGCTCAAGGACCGGAATACGGATCCCAGTTCAAGCCTCCAGCTCCCCACCTGCAGGGGAGTCGCTTCCCAGGCGGTGAAGCAGGTCTGCAGGTGTCTGTCTTTCTCTCCCCCTCTCTGTCTTCCCCTCTGCTCTCCATTTCTCTCTGTCCTAGCCAACAACGACAACAACAATAATAACTACAACAATAAAACAACAAGGGCAACAAAAGGGAATAAATAAATAAAATTTAAAAAAAAAAGTGAGAGTCAGGCGGTAGCACAGGGGGTTAATTGCAGGTGGTTCAAAGCGCAAGGACTGACCGGTGCAAGGATCCTGATTCGAGCCCCCGGCTCCCATTTCTCTCTGTCCTATCCAACAACGTTGGCATCAACAACAACAACAACAAACGGTGACAAAAAGGGGGGGGGGAAGAGGGAGGGGCTCCCAGCACAGGCCAGGCCAGGCCACGGACATGGCTTGCTCGGGCCTGTGAGTCGTGAGCTCTCCCCGAGGTCACCCGTCTGCCAGTCTGTCTGTCCGTCCGTCCATCACCTTCTCGCCCGTCATGGCGAAGGGTGCGTTGAACCACTGCTCGAAGGTGCTGCAGCTCTTGAAGATGGTAGGTAGCAGGAAGTTGAGCAGCGCCCAGAGCTCGGGCAGCTTGTTCTGCAGGGGGGTCCCGGTGAGCAGCAGGCGGCGGGGGGCCACGTAGTGGGTGTTGAGCACCTGCGTCAGCTTACAGTGATGGTTCTTCATGCGGTGACCCTCGTCCACTATCATGTACTTCCAGCGGATCTGCGGGCGGGGAAGGGAGGGGGTAGGGGGCGCTCAGGGGCGGAGGACCCCCGACGGCCTCACCTGGGGTGGGGTGGGATGCTCACGGAACTGAGGGGACCCCGTGGGCCATGCCTCGGGGGTGGGACACACTCGGGGGGAGGAGGGGACCCCGAGGGTCTCACTGAGGTTGGGAAGGACACTTGGGGGGTGTGGAGGGGATCCCGAGGGTGTCACTGGGGTGGGGGGACCCTCGGGGGTTGGAGAAGGCCCCACAGGCCTCACTGGGGGCAGGGAGGGATGCTCAGGGGCCGGAGAAGACCCCGAAGGCCACACCTGGGGGGAGGGCACACTCAGGGGTGGAGAGGATCCTGAGGCTCTCACTGGGGTGGGGGGCACTCAGCAGGGAGGAGGGGACCCCGAGGGCCTCACTGGGAACAGGGGCACACTCAGCAGGTGGAGAGGACCCTGAGGGTCTCACTAGGGGCAGGGAGGGGCGCTCAGGGGCCGGAGAGGGCACCGTGGGCAACATTTGGGACGGCAGGGGGCACTCAGGAAGAAGGGAAGCTTCTGGCCTCACCCGGGCGGGTGGGGGGGGCGCGGGCGGGGGCCTTACCTTGGCCAGGATGTGCTTGTCCTTGATGATGTACTCGTATGTCGTCAGCAGCACATTAAACTTACCGCTGCGCAGCTGGGGGACAAAGGCGCGGCGGGCGGCCGGGGAGCCCTGCGGGGAGGCGGGACCAGGGTTCAGCCTCTGAGGGAACTGGGGAGGCCTGTCGTGACCCCATGCCACTCCCACTCAGGTGACACCCCCAATATACACAGCCACTCTTGTCTTGTTCTCATCTTTTCCCTTTTAATTTCCTTCCTTCCTTCTTGCCTCCAGGGTTAGCTCTGGGGCTCGGTGCCTGCACTACTGCACTACGAATGCACTGCTCCTGCGGCCATGTTTCCCCATTTTGTTGCCCCTGTTGCCTTTGTTGTCATTATTATTGTTATTGATGCTGCTCTTGTTGGACAGGACAGAGAGAAATGGAGAGAGGAGGGGAAGACAGAGAGGGGGAGAGAAAGACAGACACTTGCAGACCTGCTTCACCGCCTGGGAAGCGACTCCCCTGCAGGTGGGGAGCCGGGGGCTCGAACTGGGATCCTCACTCCGGTCCTTGCACTTCGAGCCATGTGCGCTTAACCCGCTGTGCTACCGCCCGACTCCCTCCTTTTTAATTTTTTTGTTTTTATCTTTCTTTATTGAACAGACACAGAGAGAAATTAAGAGGCGAGGGTGAGATAGAGAGGGAGAGAGACAGAGAGACGCCTGCAGTCCTGCTCTAACACTCCTAAAGCTTTCCCCCTGCAGGTGGGGACCGGGGGCTCGAACCCGGGTCCTTGTGTGCAGTAACATGTGTGCTCAACCAGGTGTGCCAACCCCCCCTCCCCATCCACACCTCAACATCACTGGGCCCCCCAACTCTCACCCCCCAGAAACCTAGAGCTTCAGGAGTGTGCTGGGAAGTCCCTACATTCCCCCACCCCCGTCTTGGGGCCTCAGTTTCCCATCCGTGTCCCCTGGGCCCCCAGTCACCAGCTGGCAACCAAAAGAGCCTCCCTCCCTCTCTCTCTCTCTCTGCACCCTGCCCTCCTGCATCTGGGGGTCCAGGGCACTGAACCCGGAGCCCCAGAGCCACAGGCAGAAGAGCCTCTCAGGTCACCTCTGAGCGAGTGACACACCGCCAGCCAGACTCACACCTTCGCCTCCTTGTTTTTGTTATTTTGCTTCTTGATTTGTGATGCTGCCCACTCCGATGAGGAGTGGGAGCTCGAACCCCAGCCTCTGTCCCCCCACCCCTCACCCCCGACCCCCCCCCCACCTCGACGACGAACCTTATAGGAGACCTTTACCACCGAGGGGGCCCACTTGTCAAACTCGTACGCCCAGTTGGACAGTGTCCTGTGGAGACAAAGAGGTGACGTGAGGGTTCAAGGAAGGGACAGTCATCTCAGCTGGGGGGGACGGAGGCTCTGAGGGTGGGGGTGGGTGGGGGGAGAGTCAGCATCAAGGTTCTGCATGGAGACTCTGCTGCCGGGAGGCGGAGCTATGAGCAGCAGATCGCTTCCCGTCCTCTCCTCTCCTCTCCTCTCCTCTCCTCTCCTCTCCTCTCCTCTCCCGGATCAACTAGGAATACCAAAGGAGACCACCCGGACCGAAACAAGACAGGACTAGAATGACCACAGGAACCCAGTAAATCACCCGTGAGTACAAACACGCGTGGCTGGTGACAGAGAGGAGAGAGGAGCCTAAGGAGAGATTAAGTGACTGCTAACAGTTCAACAGTTTATCAGTGGAGACACCACCTCCAGTCTGCTCCACAACAAGGGGACAGCTGAAAGGAGGAAAGGACTTCCCAGAGACTCACCAAGTGCAACTCTGAGTCTCCATTGCTGCTACCCTCAGAATCTGGAGCAGCAACAGGGAGGGACACCAGGGGGACAGAGATCTAACCGGGAAACTCAGGAGAAGACCTATACCTCGGTGGCATAGCTGAGGGGCTGTGAAAGTCTCTTTGCATAACCACTAGATTATCTCTGCCACACCCTGCTTTATCTCTTGGTCAGGAGTCAGTGATTAAGCTAAGGATAAGGAAAGGATCCTGAAGGCTGCAAGAGAAAAACAAAGAGTCACCTACAAAGGAAAACCCATAAGATTAGCAGCAGACTTCTCCATACAAACACTACAGGCCAGAAGAGAATGGCAAGATATCTATCGAGTGCTCAATGAGAAAGGCTTTCAGCCAAGAATACTATATCCTGCTAGGCTGTCATTCAGACTAGATGGAGGCATCAAAACCTTCTCAGACAAGCAACAGTTGAAGGAATCAACCATCACCAAGCCTGCCCTGAAAGAAGTTCTGAAAGGTCTCCTATAAACAACCAGACCACCACAAATAGGACATATATCAAAACACTCTAAAACTCTCCTGCCTGAGGCTCCCACGCCCCAGGTTCAATCCCCACACCACTATCAGTCAGAGCTGAGCTAGGGCTCTGGTGTCTCTCTCATTAAAAATAAATAAGGGGGGGGGGGGTCAGGCGGTAGCGCAGTGGATTAAGCGCACGTGGCGCTTCAAAGCTCAAGGACCGGCGTAAGGATCCCAGTTCGAGCCCCAGCTCCCCACCTGCAGGGGAGTCACTTCACAAGTGGTGAAGCAGGTCTGCAGGTGTCTGTCTTTCTCTCCCCCCGTCTTCCTCATCTCTCTCCATTTCTCTCTGTCCTATCCAACAATAATGACGCCATCAATAACAACAACAATAATAAAAAACAACAAGGTCAACAAAAGGGAAAGCAAATTAAATAAATAAATAAATAAAATGCCGCAAGGATCTGAGTTTCAGCCCCTTGTTCCCTCCTGCAGGGGGAAAGCTTCATGAGTGAAGCAGGGCTGCAGGGATCTCTCCCTATCTCCACTTTCAACTTCTCTCTGCTTCTGTCCAATAAATCAAATTTAAAAAAAGGCCACTGGTGGATCTGTACTGTGGGTACCAAGCTCTACCAACAACCCTGCTGACGACTGAAAAATAAGTGACCATAAGGCCATCAGGCCAGCTTCTCCCCACAAGGGGGCACTCCCAACTCCCTTAATAAGCCCTCAGCTCAGGGTTAAAGCCCCCGTCCCCACTTGTGGGGGGTGGGGGGGTGCTTCACGAGTGCTGAAGCAGGGCTGCAGGTGTCTATTTCCCCTTCCCTCTAACTTTCTGGTTGTCTCAATCCAACACATAAAGATTTTTTTTTTTTAGTGGGGGTTAGATAAGCATAATGGTTTTGCAAACAGACTCTCATACCTGAGGCTCTAAAGTCCAGGAAAAAAAAAAAATTTTTTTTTAAATAAACCCTCAGTTCCTTCTCAATTTCTGTCTTATCCAATAATAAACAAACAAAAAAAGATTGAGGGAGTCGGGCGGTAGCGCAGCGGGTTAAGCGCAGGTGGCGCAAAGCTCAAGGACTGGCGTTTAGGATGCCGGTTCGAGCCCCCGGCTCCCCACCTGCAGGGGAGTCGCTTCCCAGGCGGTGAAGCAGGTCTGCAGGTGTCTGTCTTTCTCTCCCCCTCTCTGTCTTCCCCTCCTCTCTCCATTTCTCTCTGTCCTAGCCAACAACGACAACAATAATAATAACTACAACAATAAAACAACAAGGGCAACAAGAGAATAAATAAGTTAATTAATCAAAAGAAATCAAAATTGGGTTGGTGGGGGGATGGGAGGAGAGGAACAGAAAGACCCCCAAGGAGGCCACCCGCCTTGCCATGGACATGGCTCGGCTTACAGGCCCAGTTCCACCTGGGAGGCACCCACGGCGCCGGGGGAGGGGGAAGCTCTCTCTGGGTTGGGGAATATCCCTGTCTGGCCGGACTTGGTGAAGAGGGAGACAGACAGACAGACAAGACAGGGGTGGGGCTCACGAGAGTGGCACGATGATGAGGAAGGGCCCGTTGATGCGTTTATGCTCCATCAGGTAGGTGATGAGGGCGATGGTCTGGATGGTTTTACCCAGACCCATCTCGTCGGCCAGGATGCCGTTCAGATTATTGTTGTACAGAGACACCAGCCACTCCAGGCCTTTGATCTGGGGGGGGGGGGGGGGCCGCACAGGACACATCAGGTTCCAGAAGCTTCCTCCGGCCGCGCCCTCTCAGCCACGCCCCAGCCACCACCCCCTCCCCTCTCCTCACTGGGCTCCCCGCTATCATGGGCAAGATCATGGGGGGCCGGGGGGCTGTGTGGCATCTGATGCGGGGTTATGGGGGGGTAAGGCGCCCCCGACTTTCAGGCGGGCGGTCCCGGGTTCCCTCCTCGGCCTTGCCTGATGCGGCGGCTGAACAGAGCTCCCCCAGGTGCCGTGGGGCCCCTCACCTGGTACTGCTTCAGGACGCCGTTCACCATCAGTGCTGACTGCTTGTCCACGCGCTCCGTCACGGCATGGGCCACAGCATAGTAGGACTGCAGGCCGCGCGCCAGGGCCTGGGAGACCCCGTACTCGTCATCCACGTCCTGCTTGGCGTTCCTGGGGGCAGAGAGCGAGCAGGGCGTGAGGATGGGTGGGATACCAGGACATGGGGGGGGGCAGGGGAAGAGATGGGAGGGAGTCCTGCCTCAGAGAGGTCCCCGTGGGTGCGGTTTTATTTTATTTTGCCCTCTGTAGCCCTTGCACGGAAGACATAAGCTGGGAGTTTGGGGAGTGTGGCACCTGCTTGAACGCAGACCTTCCTAAGAGGAGAGACGTAGGTTCGAGCCCCTGCTCCCCACCTGCAGGGGAAGCTTCCCACTCAACAGAGTAAAGCTGCTCCCTCTCTCTCTCTGTCTCTCTCTCTCTCTCTGTCTCTGTCTCTCAGCTTTTCTGCTTCCAAATGAAAATAAAGACACAGGGACCAGGTGGTGGCGCACCTACTGGCGCGCACAGGTTATAATGTGCGAGGTCCCAGGCTCGAGTCCCCAGTCCCCACCTGCAGGGGGAAAGCTTCACGAGCGGTCAAGCAGGGCTGCAGATTATCTCTCTGTCTCTCCTCTATCACCCCCTTCCCCATTTTGATTTCTGGCTGTCTCTATCCAATAAATGCAGATGATCCCAAAACTTAAAGAAAAAAAAAAAAAAAAGCAGGAAGGGTGCTATAAATGAATAAGCAAACAGGGTGGCGTTAAGTTAACATCACGATCATGTAAACAGACGCTCCTGGCTGAGGCTCCAAAGTCCCAGGTTCAATCCCCTGCAACACCATAAGCCAGAGCTGAGGAAAACTCTGGGAAAGGAAGGAAGGAAGGAAAGGGAAGGGAGGGAAGAAAGAAAGGAAGACAGACAGGAGGAAGGAAGGAAGACAGACAGAAGGAAGACAGAAAAACAGACAGGAAGACAGATAGGAAGGAACAAACAGACGGAAGGAAGGTAGACAGATAGACAGGAAGGAAAGGAGTAAATAAACCTTATCTGCTGGAGGTCTGGGAGGGCGCACTGAGTCAAACCCACAGACCTGGGTTCGAGCCAACCCCCCCCCCCCCCCCCGGCTCCCCTTCTGCCCGGTTCTCTGCGTCTGTCTCAGGCGGCGGCCTGGAGCCCAGGGTCGGGGTCCTCACTCGATAATGTGCCGAGCGTCCACCTCCGACACGTCGTCGCTATCGGGGTCAGGAATCTTCTTCTTCTCCTCCACGGGCAGGGCGGGGGGCTGCGCCGGCGGTGGCGGCTCCTCCTCTTCCTCCTGCCGGGGACCAGGGGGCGGGGGACGCTCGTGGGGGGCATCACTGTCCCTCGGTCAGGACCCGGATTGCGTCATCTGTCCTGCTTCTCCGTGACATCTTTTCACGGGGTGGAGCAGCGCTTTGTATGGGAGAATATTGCTCTCCTGGGCTGGCACTCCCTCTGTCTCCCCCCCTCCCTTTCTCTCTCTCAAATTTTGAGAGCTGGGGAGACAGCACGGTGGTTCTGCACAGAGACTCTCCTGCCTGAGGCTCTGAGGTGCTAGGTTCAATCCCCAGCATCACCAGCAGCCAGAGCTGCTCAGCAGGGCTCTGTGTGTGGGTGTGTGTGTCTCTCTCTCTCACATCTATAAAAAGAGACTGGGAGTTGGGCGGTAGCACAGTGGGTTAAGCGCAGGTGGCACAAAGCGCAAGGACCCGCGTTAAGGATCCCAGTTCGAGCCCCCGGCTCCCCACCTGCAGGGGAGTCGCTTCCCAGGCGGTGAAGCAGGTCTGCAGGTGTCTGTCTTTCTCTCCCCCTCTCTGTCTTCCCCTCCTCTCTCCATTTCTCTCTGTCCTATCCAACAACAACGACACCAATAACAACTACAACAATAAAACAAGGGCAACAAAAGGGAAAATATTTTTTAAAAATTATAAAAAAGAATGATAAAGTTTATTTAAAAATGTTTATTTATTTTCCCTTCTGTTGCCCTTGTTTTTTATTGTTGTGGTGGTTATTATTATTGTTGTTGTCACTGTTAGATAGGACAGAGAGAAACGGAGAGAGAGCGGAGGGGAAGTCAGAGGGGGAGAGAAAGACAGACACCTGCAGACCTGCTTCACCGCCTGGGAAGCGACTCCCCTGCAGGTTGGGAGCCGGGGGCTCGAAACGGGATCCTAACGCCGGTCCCTGCGCTTTGCGCCACCTGCGCTGAACCCGCGGCGCCCCCGCCCGACCGCGACAAAGTTCTTTTCTGTTGTTTGCCTCCAGGATTGTCTCTGGGGCTGAGTGCTGGCACGAAGCACCCGCTGCTCCTGGCGACCATTTTTTCCGTGTTACTGCACAGGCCAGAGATGAAATCGAGAAGGGGGAGGCGGAGACAGAGAAGGGGAGAGACAGAGAGACGCCGTGCAGGTGGGGAGCCGGAGGCTCGAACCCGCATCCTTGCGCTCAGTTCTCTGCGCCTCAGCGGGCGCCGCCCGGCCTGCCCCATCACACTCACCTCCTCTTCCTCCTCAGAGCTGCTCTCTTCGCTGTCAGACCTGGGCGCCACTTCGTACCTGCACGTCGAGGAGGAGACGGGACAGCGCTGGAATGAGCCTGTCCCACCATGCCGGCGCCCTCGCCCTTGCCCTCGCCCGGGGCGGCCCGGGTCCCCACTCACCCGGGGTTCATCTCCAGCCAGGCCTCCAGCTGCCCGGCCTTGGGGGCGTCGGTGCCCGTGAGGATCTTGCCGCTCTCCACGTGGATCACCTTCACAGGCAAGTCGCTCATCTGGCTGGTCTCATCCAGGGGCTGTGGGCAACACGGGGGGGTCGGGGCTCGGGTCCCACAGTCCGGGGCTCTACACCCCCTGTGCGCCCCCCCCCCCATGCTCCAGGGCAACAGACAAGACTAGACCGGAGCACCGTTCCGTTCTGGCGTATGGTGGTGCGGGGGGCTGAACCTGGGGCTTTGGAGCCTCAGACACGAGAGTCTCTGCAGAAGCATGACGCTGTCTAGCCCTGCCTGGGGACTCTTATTCTACGCCAAGGACATTCCATGACTTCGTCTTCTTCTTCTTCTTTTTTTTTTTTTTTTTTACTATCTTTTCTGATTTCATTTACTTTTTATTAGACAGAGACAGAAGAGAAATTGAGAGGGGATGGGAAGACAGAGACAGACAGAGAGACATCTGCAGCCTTGCTTCACCACTCATGAAGCTTTCCCTCTTGAACCCGGGTCCATGAGCATTTCCTTGAGCATTGTAGTGTGTGCAATTAACCAGAGGCGCCCTGCCTGGCCGCTGATTTCGTCTTTTTGAAACAGACTTCTTCATTGAGTTTTGGAGTCTGGCACGGGAACGGGGGTGACCAGGGGGTCCCGGCCAAGTGCAGCCACACGGGCCACAGAGGGAAGGAAGGAGGAACAATAAAGGTGGAATTTCCTGATGCCAGGAAAGCCACGGGGAGTTTGGGAAGAAACGGACGGTCACAGCAAAAGCAGAAAATGGGACAAGAGACCAAAAGATAAGTCATAAAGTACACAGAATTTAAGACTGCCAGGCAGGCACTCCAGGACGGAGAGGATTTACAAAGTCACTTTAGAGCCAGAGACAGAATGAAGAGGGGGACAGGGAGAGAGAGAGAGAGAGAGAGAGAGGAAAGAAAGAGGGCTCATCAGGCCAGGCATCTGTCATGGGAGACTCACAGCCCAGATTGATCCCCGGCACCACACAGGGGGGCAGCCTGGCACCGGGGGAGACTCAGGTGAGAGAGAGAGAAAGAGAGAGAGAAAGTGAAACAGCTACTAGGCTGCCTGGGACAGGGCGCAGTGGATCAAGCATTGGACTCTCCAGCCTGAGGTCCCGAGTTCCATCCCCAACATATGCCAGAGAGAGTTTTGGCTTACTCCTCCCTCCCTCCCTCTCTCGAGCTCTCTCTCCAACACTTTTTTTTTTCTGAAACATCCACTTCTTCTTCTGGCGTTTGCCGAAACTTCCACTAAGAGCCATGGAGTCACGCAGACACCAAGCTCGATAGAGAATTCTAGTGGCCAACGGAGCAAAGTAAAAAAACAAAGTGACCTTCCCACTTAGTGACACCAGAGGGGGTTCAGGCAGGCTGTGGTGTCTCTTCCTCTCTCTCTCTCCGGACAAAGAAGAATCAAGAACGAGTGATCCGGGAGGTGGCGCAGTGGATAAAGCATCAGACTTTCAAGCATGAGGTCCTGAGTTCAATCCCTGGCAGCACATGGACCAGAGTGATGTCTGGTTCTTTCTCTATCTTTCTCATCAATCAATAAATAAAATCTTTTTTAAAAAATGAAAAAAAAAAAAACTACTTGAAAAAAAAGAATTAAGAAGGGGGGGACTGGGCGGTAGAGACCGGCGTAAGGATCCCGGTTCAAGCCCCCGGCTCCCCACCTACAGGGGAGTCACTTCCCAGGCGGTGAAGCAGGTCTGCAGGTGTCTGTCTTTCTCTCCCCCCTCTGTCTTCCCCTCCTCTCTCCATTTCTCTCTGTCCTATCCAACGACGACGACATCAGTAACAACAACAATAATAACCACAACAACGATAATACATCAAGGGCAACAAAAGGAGGGGGAAGCCTCCAGGCACAGTGGATTCATGGTGTAGGCACCGAGCCCCAGAAAAAACCCTGGAGGCAAAAAAAAAAAAAAAAAGAATGAAGAACAGACAGGCAGGGAGCCAGGTGGTGGCGCACCTGGCACCTGGGTGAGCGCACAGGTTACAGCGCGCCAAGGACCCAGGTTCGAGCCCCAGGTCCCCACCTGCGCGGGGGCTGGGGGGGGAAGCTTTGCAAGTAAGTGGTGAAGCAGGGCTGTAAGTGTTCCTCTCTCTACCCCCCATCACACCTTTCCCTCTCTGGTTGTCTGATCTCCGGTTGTCTCTACCCAGTAACTAAATAAAAATAAAAAAGATAAAAGACAAGATAGACAGACATGCTTCCAAGAGTGTGACGTACAGGATCCCACGGACACAAGGCCCTGCCTCCCTACACTGAATGTAAAGGAGACACCACCACCACCACCCCCATCCCACAGGTCCAGAGAGAAGGTTCTGGAAGGCGGCTGGCATCCCGCTGGGGTGTGGCCGGCCCCCCAGCACCCTGAACCAGGGCTGTTGTCTGACACGTGGCGAGGCCCGGCCCGGGCGGGGTGTGTGTGTGTGTGTGTGTGTGTGTGTGTGTGTGTGTGTGGAATGTTCCCGAAGCCGGCGAGCGTGCGAGCGCGGTCTCCTCACCTCCCCGTCAGGCCCGATGGCTGGTGTCTGGCCCTCGGCGTTCTCCGCCTTCTGGAAGGAGAGAGAGAGAGGGAGAGAGAGGGGTGGGTTGGGCCCCTCTGGCTGCCCGCTCCTGCCAGGGGGAGGGGGGCCCGTCACACCTTTTTCTTCTTCTTCTTCTTCTTCTCCTTGGCCACCTGAGCTGCCTTGTGCTGCCTCACCAGCTCCGTGAGGTTGGCCACGTACTCATCTGTCTGCTGCAGCAGGTAGGCCAGACGTTTGTCCTTCTTCTGGTCAATGAGCTTCCGGTAGCCTTCCTCGTCCTCAGCCTGGGGGCCGGGGGCGGTCAGAAGAGGGGAGGCCGAACCCCAAGAAGGCACACGCCCCCCAGCCCCTCGGGGAACGCCCGACGACCCCCACTTCCTGCGTCTTGTCCCTGTCCCTGTGTGTGTGTGTCCCTGTGTGTGATCCCCCCCAGACACACTAACGCCCCCCTGAATCTGGGGCTGGGACCCCCGCCTTCAGCCCTGGCAATGGGCGCCACCCCTGTCTTGCCCCCCCAACCTCCACGCGGGCCTTGATTTCCAGGCTTCCCTCTCACGTCGAGGGCTGCTCACCCCCCCTGCTGACTCCTCGGAGGACGGGGAGGGGGGTCTGTCTCCCGTCCAGCTGCGATGCCCCCCGAAGCCCCGTCTTCCTCCCCCTGCCACCGCAGGGTTCACGTCCCGTGTGCCCGGCTCCCTGTCCCCCCCCCGCCCGCCCACCCGCCGTCGGGGCTCCGCCTGGGGGCCCCACCATGAGTCTGCGCATTCTCTCTTTCTCAATCCGCTCGTTCTCCTTCTTCTGCTCGCGCTCCGTGTTGGCGTGGTACGTGGCCACGGCCTTGGTCAGCTTCTGGATCTTGCCCGTCACCGAGCGGTGGTATTCCTTGAAGTCCTTGGCGTGCTGGAGAATACTGTTGAGGTACTCCTGGGGGGCCGGCGGGGACAGGGCTGACGGCGCCGTCTCCGTGGCCCCACGCGGAACTCGGCCGCCTCGTCTCCGAGCCGCCCGCACCCCACCCCCACCCCCCGGAACTCTGCAACCCCCACCCCCGCCCTCCCTTGCTCGAGATACTGGGGGGGGGGGGCAGCTGGCAGGCTGGGGGTCGAGGCTCGAGGGAAGTCTTTTCAGCTGGAGAGAGACAGAGAGGGAGAGACCCTCCCCCCCGCTCCAAGCATGGTGAGGATCAAGTTCAAACCCATCCAGCTAAGTTCCTCCCTGTGTCTCTCCCTCTCTCTCTCTGACTTTTAGCACATCTTTTATTTTTTTCTTAATCTGTATTTATTGTTGCATAGACACACAGAGAAATTGAGAGGGGAAGGGGCCAGAGAGAGGGAGACAAGAGACAGAGAGACCCCTGCGGCCCTGCTTCATTCACCACTGGTGAAGCTTTTCCCCTGCAGGTGGGGACCAGGGGCTTGAACCTGGGTCCTTGCGCACTGTGATGTGTGTGCTTAGTCAGGTGTGCCACTGCCTGGCGCCCTCTGTCTTTCCAGAGCCCTGCTGAACTCTGGCTGATGGTGGTGCTGGGGATTGAACTTGGGATCTCAGAGCCTCAGGCAGGAGCATCTTCAGAATCACTGGGCTGGCTCTCCAGGTCTGGTTTGTTTTTCATTTTGGCAAGTTTATTAACGAGAGGAGAGAGAGAGAGAGGGAGAGGGAGAGGGAGAGGGAGAGGGAGAGGGAGAGGGAGGCACAGCCTCACTCTGGCACTGCTCGGCTCTGGCTTCTGGTGGTGCAGGGGACTGAACCTGAGACTTTGAAGCCTGAGGCAAAAGAGTCTCTCTGCAGAACCATGATGCTGCCTATCTCCTCACCTTCGTATAATTTTATTTATTCCCTTTTGTTTATTGTTGTAGTTATTATTATTGTTATTAATGTTGTAGTTATTATTGTCATTATTAATGTTGTCGTTGTTGGATAGGACAGAGAGAAATGGAGAGAGGAGGGGAAGACAGAGAGGGGGAGAGAAAGACAGACACCTGCAGATCTGCTTCACCGCCTGGGAAGCGACTCCCCTGCAGGTGGGGAGCCGGGGGCTCGAACCGAGATCCTTACACCGGTCCTTGTGCTTTGCGCCATGTGCGCTTAACCCACTGCGCTACCGGCCAACTCCCTAATTTTATAAGAACAGGAGAAACGGCGCGCGAGAGAGTGAGAGCAGGAAGGCAGAGCCCTGCCCGGCTCTGGCCTCCCTCTGGTGGCACAGGGGCTTGAACCTGGGCCCTTGCTCGGTCCACTGCTTTCTCAACCAGAGCGGTGCCCAGACGCCGGGACCTCATGCCTCAGGAGTCCCCGCGCCTTCTCGCCCGCAGACCCTGCTGCTGGGGTCCCGGGGGATGCGGGGGGGGGGGGAGGGAGTGAGGGGCCTCGAACCCGGTGCCCCGCGGCCGCCCCCGCCTCACCTGGTGCTTCTGGCGCCGCTTCCGTTCCTGCTCGATCTTCTGCTGTTTCTCCAGCTTCTCGGTGATGCGGGCCTCGCGCAGGGACTGCCGCTTGCTGCGCTTGTAGGCCTTGGCGTTGAGCGCCGTCTCCAGCGCCGTGTCTCTGCGCATGCACACCACCACTTCCTGCCGCAGCTGGGGGAGGGGGTGACGGGCGGGTCTTCTAGAAGCTTCCATGCTGGGCACGCTCGGCCCTGTGGCTTCTGATCAGCCAGCCAGCACCCTGGAGGACCTCTACAGCGTTCTCCCCCACCCTGTCTTCCTCAGACACAACCCAGTTGCTTATTATCATTATTATTATTTTTACATATTTATCATCCCTTTTGTTGTCCTTGATTTTTGTATTGTTGTAGTTATTACTAGCGTTGTTGTTATTGATGTCGTCATTGTTGGATAGGACAGAGAGAAATGGAGAGAGGAGGGGAAGACAGAGAGGAGGAGAGAAAGACAGACACCTGCAGACCTGCTTCACCGCCTGGGAAGCGACTCCGCTGCAGGTGGGGAGCCGGGGGCTCGAACCGGGATCCTTATGCCGGTCCTTGTGCTTTGTGCCACCTGCGCTTAAGTGGCTGTGCTACCGCCCGACTCCCTGTTATTATTATCGTTATCATTATTATTGAATAGAGACAGAGAAATCAAGAGGGGAGGGAGAGACAGAAAGGGAGAGAGAAGAGAGACGCCTGTAGCCCTGCTTTACCGCTCGTGAAGCCTCCTCCCTGCAGGTGGGGACGAGGGGCTCGAACCCGGGTCCTTGCTCACTGATATGTGAGTACTTAATCTGAGCAATGTCTCCTGCAACTGTGGCTCAGGAATTATATAGATCATGAGGGGAGGAGGAGGGGAGGAGGGCACTGGCCATGCATGGAGCCCCCCCGGCCCCCGGTACGAGCCCCCCCCTCAGCGGGACCCCGTCCGCGGGGAGCTCACCTGCCGCTGGAAGTTAAGGAGACGCAGAGCCTTAAGCTCAATGGTGGCTTTGGTACGCAGGTCACCCGCCAGGGAGCCGGGCAGGTTCTCAAGTTCCTGAATTCGGTGGGCGATTCGGGCCTGCAGCCTGGAGGGGGGGGAGACGGGGGGAGGCCTGGGCATGAGGGAGGCGGGGTCCCTGGGA
Organism: Erinaceus europaeus; assembly: GCF_950295315.1. Classification (NCBI taxonomy): domain Eukaryota; kingdom Metazoa; phylum Chordata; class Mammalia; order Eulipotyphla; family Erinaceidae; genus Erinaceus; species Erinaceus europaeus. The sequence continues at coordinate 12,390,412 of NC_080184.1, read as the reverse complement.
GGAGACCCGCGTGGCCTGAGAAAGAGTACCGAGGACAGCACGAGGCCGCTCCAGGCTGCAGGTTTGAGTCCCAGCACCGCGGGGCAGCACATCAGAGCGGGGAGAGAACCGGCCTTCTGGAAGTTTCCACAGTGGGTGCACTCGGCGGTGGGCAGTGGGCGGCGGGCCTCCCCTTTTCGGTGGGGAAGTCCTGCAGCTTCTCACCCATACCTCTGGGCCCCCGGCATGCCTGCCCTCAGACACCCCTAGATTTTCTTCTCTCTTTATCTTTATTTAAATATTGGAGAGTCAGCCAGAAGTCGAGGTGAAGAGGGAGATTGAGTGAGAGAGACGGAGCGACACCTGCAGCCCCACTTCACCCCTTTGCAAAGCTTTCCCCTTGCAGGTGGGGGCCGGGGGCTTGAACCTGGGTCCTTGCCCTTGGTAACGTGTGCGCTCAACCAGGTGCACCACAACCTGGCCCCTAAGCTTTCTTCTTCTTCTTCTTCTTTTTTTTTGGGGGGAGGGACGTGGGTCTCTCTAATATTGAGAAAATTAATTTTTAAATCCCAAGGGCTGGTGCAGGGGGAGATAGCATAATGGTTCTGCAAAGGGACTTTAATGCCTGAGGCTCTGAAACCCCGAGTTCAATCCCTAGCACCACATCAGCCAGAGCCGAACAGAGTTCTGGTAAAAATCATCATCATCATCATCATCATCATGACAATAAGTCAAAAATCAGGAGCCAGGCTCCACCTGCAGGGGGAAAGCTTCAGGAGCTGTAAAGCATGGATCCAGGTGTCTCTCTGTCTCTCTCCCTATCTCCCCCACTCTCTCGATTTCTGTCTGTCTCTACCCAGTAAACAGAGATAATAAAGTCAGTTAGAAAACAGTAACGATTTACTGTTGAATGTAAAACATTAATTCCCCAATGAAGCGATTTTTAAAAAATTTTATTTATTCCCTTTTGTTGCCCTTGTTGTTTTACTGTTGTAGTTATTATTGTTGTTGTCGTCGTTGTTGGATAGGATAGAGAGAAATGGAGAGAGGAGGGGGAAACAGAGAGGAGGAGAGAAAGACAGACACCTGCAGACCTGCCTCACCGCCTGTGAAGTGACTCCCCTGCAGGTGGGGAGCCGGGGCTCGAACCGGGATCCTTATGCCGGCCAATGAAGCAATTTTAAAAAGAACAAATTAAAAGAAAGAAAGAAAGAAAGAAAGAAAGAAAGAAAGAAAGAAAGAAAGGAAGAAAACAATAATGAAATAAAGTGGCACGGCCCCCCTCATATTACCGTGCCTGCACCCCATCTCTCTGGCAGAGAGACACCAGAAACGCGGGTGCAGGAAGCCCGGAGACAGGGACAAGGGGGCGACTTGCCGTCGGCACCCCCGGTACATTGCCTTTCTCTGTTCTTTCTGCCCCTGGGCTCTAGCCTGAGAGACCCCACTGTTCCCAGCAGACTGTCCCCTCCCTTGACTCCTGAGAAACAGGCTGAGAGACACAGAGATGAGGCCATACAGAGCGGCAGAAGCGAGCACACTGGACCTCTCCACAAAGCCTCCCTGGGACCCATGTTCTCATTCTGAGACAGAGAGAGAGTGAGGAGAGAAGAGAGACAGCCCAGCAGAGAGAGGAGAGGCCCAGCGGGCCAGGAGCTTCCCCTACTGCCCCGGGATCTGCCCCATGGTGCCGGGGCTCACCTGTACTCTCGCTCCTGCAGGATCTCCACGGGGTCCAGGCCGCGAGGCTTCTGCACGGGCGTGATTCGGCTCTGCTTCTGGTGCAGGGGGACCAGGGGCGCGGGCTGGGCCGGCTGGCCGGGGGACTGCGTCTGCGGGGGCATCACAGGGGAGGCGGCGGGCGGCACGGCGGGGGGCGCGGGCGAGGGCCGGCCAGTGGGCTGCGGGGGGATCAGCTTCTGCGGGGTGCTGGTGGGCGCGGCCGCATTCGCCAGGGGGCCTGCGGGGTGGGGGTGGGGGGAGAGGGGGGCAGCATGGAGCTGAATTCCGGGGTCACTTCTGCCCCTGGGGTCGGAGGAGCCCCGAACAGGAAAGGGGACCGTCAGGCCCGCCCCCCCCAGGATCCCCAGGAATCCAGTCGCTCTGCCCCAGAGAGCGAGATCGGCCAGCCCAGCCTCAGACCACAAGGAACCGTGGGAAGTTCTTTGACTTGGCTGGAACTGGAGGGAAGAGGGGAGGGGGCGGTGTCTCACCTTCAGGCCAGGGCTTGGGTGGGCCTCCGGGGGGCTGGCCTGGCATTCCTGGGGGTACCCCTGAGGGTCCCGGGGGAGGCATGTTGGGGCCCCCCATGCCTACAGAGGAGAGAGAAGGCGACACGGTGAGGAAGAAACCGCAGGCCGGGGCCCGAGGGGAGAGGGGTCCTGCCCGGTGGGGGAGAATTCCATGAGGCCCCCCTGCTCCCTCAAGATTCCACCAGTGTTTGCCGTCGCTTACGGAGAGGGGGCTAGAAGCCAGAGTTCAGGACTCGCGCTGGTCCGCAGACTCACAGAGGCCATACCCCCAGTCCGATCTCCAGACAGGCCCCAACTCAAGGCCCCGGGTTCAAGTCCCAGCTCCGCGCCTGTGGGGGGGCAGCTTCCCGAGTGGTGGAGGAGGCCTGCGGGTGTCTCTCTGCCTCTCTCCTCTCAATCTCCCCCTCCCCTCTCAATTCCCGTCTCTAGAAAAACACTATCTTTTTAGAAAGGGCCTGGGAGGAAAGGGGGTCTCACCATGCGGCCGGCTGTAGTTGGGGGGTGCGGGCCCGGGGCCGGGGCCAGGGCCGGGCGCGGAGGCGGAGGGGGGCGGCAGGGCGGGCATCTGGGACTGCATGCCAGGCAGGGGCCGCTTGCCCTGGACGGCCATCTGCAGGTGCTCGGGCAGTGGCTGCCCTCGGGCCAGCATCTTGTAGGCCATGATCTGGGCACGCAGCTGGTGCAGCTGGTTCTGGTTGAAGGGGGTGGGCCCGCGGCTCTGCTGGCCCAGGGCCTGGGGGTCGGCGCCGTCCAGGGGGGCCCCGCCGGGCCCGGTCGACATCTGAGGCCCCGAGGTCGGGCCGCTGGCGGGCACCGGGCTGGAGGCATGCTCCGAACCACCCAAGGGAGACGGGTAACCTTGGGGAGAACAGGGGGGGGAGGTTTTAGGTGGGGGGGGGTCATTTGGGGCCAGGCTTTCTGTTTTAGAGACAGAGACCTACTGACAGACGACTGGCCAAAGAATTTAAGAAGCCTACATCCCGTGGAATACTACTCTGCTGTCAAAAAAGACAGCGCCGTGTCCTGAGACAAGGTGGATGGAACCCGAGGTGATTCTACTTCAGGAAGTAAGCGGAGGGATTCGGGGTGGGGTGACGGTGCACCTGGATGAGTGCGCACATCGCAGTGCACCAAGGACCCAAGTTCAAGCCCCCGGCCCCAACCTGCAGGAGGGGAGGCCTCACGCAGGGCTGCAGGTGTCTCTCTGTCTCTTTCCTTCTCTAGCTCCCCCGCCCCTCTCAATTTCTGTCTCTAACCAAGAGATAAAAGATCCTTTTAATGGTTCAGCCTACAGGATTAGTGCCGGGGCTCACTGCCGGCACTGTGAATGCACTGCTCCCAGAGACAGAGACACTGAAGTGCCCCGGAGCTTCCGCCAGTGCTGTGGGGCTCCTGCAGGGTGCACCAGGGAGCAGCTGTCTCGACAGCCTGTCTCTTTTCTAATGAGCTGCTGGAGCTAGAACCTGGGGCTTCAGGCGTGCCAGCTAGGGAAACGGGGGTCCCCACCTGTCCTCCAGGGGTGGGGGCGTACCTTGCGAATGCTGGTCCATGGGGCTGGGTGGGGGCCCCATGCCCACATGTCCACCGGGACGCACGGCCATACCCTTCATCTGCCCGTAACGAGGGTCGTCCTGCAGGCTCTTCTCATGCATGGCCTCCATCGGCTGGGGGGAGAGGGAACAAGGGGCCGGCGGTCGGTCAAGGCACAGGCGCAGGATGCTCCTTCCCACCTCCTGGCCCTCCCTGGCCCCCAACACCTCTTCTGGGAAGGTTGCCTAGATTTCCTGCCACATAGAATAAAGTTCTCAGGGTCCCTCACGCCCCTTTTCGTCTGCCCCCAGCACCACTGCCTGGATCTGGGGGTTGCCGGGAAGGAGGGTAGGAACCACAGGCATCGGATCCGACGCTACCATTAACTCCCTGCCTAGAAGGACATCGGTCGGAGACAGTGAAGACCTCCCCAGGGGCCCCCGCGTCCCACCTTGGGCATCTGAAGCATGCCGTCCTGGGGGTAGGCGCCGGGGCCCTGGCTTGGCATGGAGTGGCCGGCGGATGGCGGCCCAGGGCTGGGTCCCATCATGCTGTGCGCTGAGCCCGGGGAGGGACCTGGGCTGGGCCCCAGCATGGCGCCAGGGGAGGGGCCGGGCCCTGGAGAGGGGCCGGGGCGAGGGGTGCCCCCCAGTGGGGGGTCAGGTGTGGACATGCTCACGGGAGCTGCTGGTCTCCTGTGGGTCAGAAAGAAGGGTGGCATCAGTGGGGGGGGGCGCAGGGGGCCAAGCTGCCACCAGCACCCCCCGGGGGGCCACCTGGAGGAAGGGGGGTGTCACTGCTTCCCTGGACTCCTCCCGTCTCTGCCAGATCAGGAGAAAGCAAGAGGAAAGAGGGGGGGCCAAGTAGTGGCACACCTGTTAAGTGTGCACGTTATAGCATGTGAGGACCCGGGTTCAAGCCCCCGGTCCCCACCTGCAGGGGGGAATTTCACGAGTGGTGAAGCAAGGCTGCAGGGGTCTCTCTATCCCCCCTCCACTATTAATTTCTCTCCTTCTCTATCCAATAAAAATCCATAACTTGAACGAGGAGCCTGTAGGGTTCAGTGGATTCTCAGGGCCAAGCAGCCCTGGGCAGGACCCCGAGAGCTGCCCTTCAGGATGGTGACACTGTCCAAGGACGCCATGGCTCAGTCACTAACCTCACAGACACACAGACACACACCATAGCCACCTGCTTCCTGAGCCAGCGGGCTGTGACCTGCTCAGTGAGGGGTGACACACAGAGACGATTCCCCTGGGAAGGTGTGCATGGCTGAGGCCCTGGGGGAGCCCCATGGAGGGTGGGCAGGGCTGTGGGGGTCTCTCCTCTCTCAGCACCATGGACAGCACCCAGGGAGCCCATGGAGGGTGGGCAGGGCTGTGGGGTCTCTCCTCTCTCAGCACCATGGACAGCACCCAGGGAGCCCCATGGAGGGTGGGCAGGGCTGTGGGGGTCTCTCCTCTCTCAGCACCATGGACAGCACCCAGGGAGCCCATGGAGGGTGGGCAGGGCTGTGGGGTCTCTCCTCTCTCAGCACCATGCACAGCACCCAGGGAGCCCCATGGAGGGTGGGCAGGGCTGTGGGGTCTCTCCTCTCTCAGCACCATGGACAGCACCCAGGGAGCCCATGGAGGGTGGGCAGGGCTGTGGGGTCTCTCCTCTCTCAGCACCAGGCACAGCACCCAGGGAGCCCCATGGAGGGTGGGCAGGACTGTGGGGGTCTCTCCTCTCTCAGCACCCTGCACAGCACCCAGGGAGCCCATGGAGGGTGGGCAGGGCTGTGGGGTCTCTCCTCTCTCAGCACCATGGACAGCACCCAGGGAGCCCCATGGAGGGAGGGCAGGGCTGTGGGGTCTCACCTCCCCTCCCCTCCCCTCCCCTCTCCTTTCTCTCTCTCTCTCTCTCTGCAAGAGCAGAAAACAGCAACAGTGGACTCTGGGCAGCTGGTACCCGAGTCTGGTGCCCGGCTCTGCGTGTGCTGTTCTGGTTCTCTCTCAAATAAAGGAGGAGAGAGAAATCCACACACGAGGGCTGGGGACACAGCACAATAGCTCTGCAAACAGACTCCCCTGCCTGAGGCTCTGAGGTCCCAGGTTCCATCCCCAGCACCACCAGCAGCCAGAGCTGAGCAGGGCTCCGGTCACTGTGTCTTTCTCTCTGTATCTTTCAGTAAAATAAAAGAAACATTAAAGAAATAAAGAGGAGAGGGAGTCAGGCGGTAGCGCAGCGGGTTAAGCGCAGGTGGTGCAAAACGCAAGGACCGGCAGAAGGATCTTGGTTCGAGCCCCCGGCTCCCCACCTGCAGGGGAGTCGCTTCCCAGGTGGTGAAACAGGTCTGCAGGTGTCTGTCTTTCTCTCCCCCTCTCTGTCTTCCCCTCCTCTCTCCATTTCTCTCTGTCCTATCCAACAACAACGACATCAATAACAACTATGATAATAATAACCACAACAATGGTAAAACTACCAGGGTAACAAAAAGGAAAAAATGGCGTCCAGGAGCAGTGGATTCGTGGTGCAGGCACCGAGCCCCAGCAATAACTCTGGAGGCAGGAGAAAAAAATTAAAAAATAAATAGAAGGACAGGGAGTCGGGCGGTGGCGCAGCGGGTTAAGCGCACGTGGGGCAAAGCGCAAGGACCGGCGTAAGGATCCCGGTTCGAGCCCCGGCTCCCCACCTGCAGGGGAGTCGCTTCCCAGGCAGTGAAGCAGGTCTGCAGGTGTCTGTCTTTCCCTCCCCCTCTCTGTCTTCCCCTCCTCTCTCCATTTCCAACAACAACGCCATCAATAACAATAACTTTAACAACAATAAAACAAGGGCAACAAAAGGGAAAGTGAATAAATATAAAAAAATAAGAAAATAAAAAATAAATTAAAATGAAGTGAAAGAAGATACTAATTAAACAGAGAAAGCTGGACATGGAGGAGGCTCACTCCTGGGGTAACACAGAAAAATAATAAAAAGCAACCGAGAGTCGCCTCCACAACACCTTTTTTTTCTTTTTCTTTCTTGCTGAGCCAGGACCTCAGCCATGCACCAAGCTCAGTGTTCCTGAGCTCACCTTTCCATCCAGAGAAAGCCAGCAGGGGAGGCCGGGAGAGACACTACCTCTGAGGAGCTGCCCCTGGTTCTGTGGGCTCCTCCCATATGGGGCCTGGGTTCTCAAGAACCTGAGTGCAGCCAACTCCCCCACCCCACTGAGCCCCCAGCTCACAGCAGGCCTGGCTCCTTGACCCCCGCCCCACCCACCCTTGAACCTGGGCGTCCTCACCCGAGGCTGAGGACACACCCCTCCAGAGCCAGGCTGTGGGAACCGGTCTGGGCAGCAGGGAGGAGGAGGAGGCCTAGTGGATGTAGCCTGCCCTGCTCCTCTCCTTCCCTGGTGGTTCAGGACAGGCCTTGTAAGGCCAGGGCCTGGGTTTGAGACCTGGTACCGCCCAAGGCCAGAGCTGAGCAAATATGTGTGTGTGTCTCTCTCAAATGACCTAAGCTTTCTCTCCTGGCTAGTGTACTGCTGTGCCCTGTGCACAACCCACCTTCAAAGCCCCCCAGCACTGGGGGAAGCTCCAGGATGCCTCTCAGAAACAGCCTGGAGCAGAGACGAGCAGATACCAAACAAAACTGTCTTTTGTTTTTTTGAGGGGAAGGAAATGCCGGGGACATACACACACAATCTCACCGCTCTGCGCCGCTTCTCCAGGGAGAAAGACAGAAAGAATCACAGTGCGGGAGCTTCCCTGGGTGCCACAGAACCATGGCATGTGGTGCCAGGGCTCAAATCCAGGCCTCGGGCATGACGGGGCAGGTGAAGTAAATGCGCCAGTCCCATTTGTTTGTTTTCTATTTACTCAGAGCAAGAAAGCCCCAAAACAAAGTCTGCACCCTGTTTCAGGGTCTGGGAAGGGGCGCGGTGTGGATAATACGTTGGACTCTCGGGCCTGAGGTCCTGAGTTCCATCCCCGGCATTGCAGGTACCAGAGGGAAGCTGCCCACCCTTTCTCGTCTGTAAATATGTTTACTATTACTGTTATCACTTCCCCCCACAGCACTGCTCGTCTCTAGCTTATGGCGGTGTGTGGGAGATTGAACCTGCAGCTGGGGGCCGGGGGCTTGAACCCGGGGCCTTGTGCACAGTGATAGGTACACCACAGCCCAACCGTTTGGTTTCAGATTCTGAAATGGCCGTAAAGGCAGCCTACACACCTTACTAGCCAGAGCCCTGCTCATCCCTGGAGCTGGAGCTGGGACTTGAACCTGGGACCGCTCTGAGGCCTGGGCAGGAGGCTCCTGTTGCCTGTTTTGATTTTTTAAATTTCCTTTCCACAGAGAGAGTGAGAAAACCAGATGACTGCTGGACTCAGGCCTCAGCTAGAGCCTTGGGCCGTGAGCGGTTGTCTCCCGCCTGAGGCTGCGAGGTCCCAGGTTCGGGCCCCAGCGCCACCAGAACCAGAGCTGAGCAGGGCTCTGGGGAAAATAAAAAATAAATAGACACTCATCTAAATGATGGGGGAAAGACGACCTCCTCGCCGCCCAGCGACTCCTGCAGCTTCCTGTCACCTCTGGAGTGTGTGTGTGGGGGGGGGGCTGGAGCTCAGGCCAAGCGGTCCTGGGTTGCCTGGGGACCCCAGACTCAAGGCACCCCTCCCGCCTTCTCCCTGTCCAAGCCACACCAATAAACCTTTAAATAAATGAGTTTTACATCAACTAGTGACCCGGGAGGTGGCGCAGCGGATCAAGCACTGGACTCTCAGACCATTGCAGGAACCACGGGGAGGCTCTGCTTCTCGACGCTTCTCTTTCTCACTAACAGATCTTAAAAAAAAAATAAAAATTAAAAAATTAAGATACTAAAAGAAACAAAAACTAAATGTTGTGTCACCAAACACCGAACAAAAAAAAAAAAAAGGGAATTTGCAGTACAATTCGGGGAATATTAAGTTAATGACTTACGACCCACCCCCAACACCTCACAGGCCTCCACTGGACACCCCCAGACCAGTTTATGGGGGGAGGAGGCTCCCTGCCCTGGTGGTGAAGGGCCTCATAAGCTACTGATGTGATACTGCCAGAGAAGGCGTCATGAGTGGCCAGGAGGACTGTTTCCAGTTTGAAGGCCCCCTCCTCCAGGAAGTCTCCCTAGGTGGATCTCACCATCCCCCCTTCCCCGGACTGCACACCAGACAACACCCAGAGTCACCACCCCCGACACAAACACAGAGGCCCAGAGTAGTCAGGCCACTGACTTGGGGTCACCAGCGGGGCCGGACACCCCACCTCCCTCATGGCTGAGATCAGTAGGCCAGGTTCCCATCCCTCCGGGGAGACGAGAGGACAAGACCCCACCAGCCCCCGGGAGATTCTTGGCAGAAGTGGACAGGTGGAGGCACACCTGGTTGAGCACACATGTCGCAGTGCGTAAGGACACGGGGTTCAAGTCCCCGGTCCCCACCTGCAGGGGGGAAGCTTCAGAAGCAGTGGAGCAGGGCTGCAGGGCTGCAGGACACTCACTCTCTCTCTCTCTCCCTCCCTCCCTCCCTCTCTCTCTCTTTGCCTCCAGGGTTACTGCTGGGGCTTGGTGCCTGTACCACGGATCCACTGCTCCTGGAGGCTATTTTTTCCCTTTTGTTGCCCTTGTTGTTTTTTATTGTTGTTATTATTGTTGTTGTCGTTACTGATGTCATTGTTGTTGGGTAGGACAGAGAGAAATGGAGAGAGGAGGGGAAGACGGAGAGGGGGAGAGAAAGACAAACACCTGCAGACCTGCTTCACCGCCTGGGAAGCGACTCCCCTGCAGGAGGGGCTTTTTTAAATTTTAATATTTTTTAAATTCACTCATGAGAAAGAGAGGCGGGGCGGCAGGGAGGACAGCAGTCACTCTGGTCCTTCACGTGCTGCGCCTCCGGGCCACCTCCCCCACCTCCCCCTCCCCGATTCCTGGTTCTGTCTCTAGCCAGAGTAAAGACAACAACAACAAAACAAACAAACAAACAAACAAGAGTCAATACAGGGAGCCAGGTGATAGCTCTGCGCAAAGCACAGGGGCCAGTGTATGGATCCCGGCTCCCCACCTGCAGGGGAGTCGCTTCCCAGGCGGTGAAGCAGGTCTGCAGGTGTCTGTCTGTCTCTCCCCCTCTCTGTCTTCCCCTCCTCTCTCCATGTCTCTCTGTCCTAGCCAACAACGAACAACATCAACAATGGCAATAATAATAACCACAACGAGGCTACAACAACAAGGGCAACAAAAAGGGGGAAAATGGCCTCCAGGAGCGGTGGATTCATGGTGCAGGCACCGAGCCCCAGCAACAACCCTGGAGGGGGAAAAAAAAATTGAGTGAATAAACAGCGGTCTGGGAGATGGCTCAGTGGATAAAGCACTGAACTCTCAAGCGTGAGGTCCTGAGTTCAAGCCCCAGCAACACATGGACCAGGGTGATAATCTGCTTCTTTCCCTCTCCTATCTTTCTCATTAATAATCAAAATCTTTTTTTTTTAAAAAAAAAAAAAGAGTAAATAAATAAATAGGAGGGCCCGGCGCTGGCACACCTGTTAACTGTGCTCCAAGGACCCGGGTTCGAGCCCCCCCAACGCCCCCCAGCTGCAGGGGGAGGGCAGCTTGGCAGGCGGTGGAGCCAAGCTGCAGGTGCCTGCCTGTCTCTCTCCCTCTCTGTCTCCCCCTCCCCTCTCCATGTCTCTATCCAATCAATCAATCAAAATAATAATTAATAACAGAAAAGACGAGCAACCTCCCCCCCTCCTCCGCGACACGCCTCCCGGGACTCCAGGACGCGGGACCCCCGGGGATGGGGAGGCAGAGAGGGGCAGGGGGGTGTTGAGCCGCCATAGTCCCACCATCCCCTCCCCCTTCTCTAGATTTTAATTCATTTTTATTTCATGTCTGGTTATGGTTATTCTCGGTGTTCCCCAGAGCCCCGCTCCGCTCTGGCTGATGGCGGTGCAAAGGGGAGCAGCGGGGCTTGAACCCGGGACCCTGGAGCCTCGGGCAGGAGAGTCTCCGTGCGTGCACAACCCGCAGGCTGTCTCCCCCTGCTTTTTTTTTTTTTTTTTTTTTTTCTTGCTTTTTGTGTTATTGTTGTTGTTGTTATTGGTCTGTTTTTAATTTCTTTGGAAACAAAATTTGGGGAAGGGGGAGAGGAAGCAGGAATAAAAGACCAAAAATAATAATAATAATAATAATAATAATAATAATAATAATAATACCAACAACACACACAACAAAAAAACAAAACAAAAAACACAAAGAACCCGAATCTGCTTTTTAACGAAATAAAGGGGGAGGGAGGGGAGGGGAGGGGGATGCGCAGCCGCCATGCAGGGCGCCCCGGAAATGTCGGGGGTCCGCAGGGAGGGGTGAGAGGGAGGGAAGGAGAAGCGGCCGGGGGGGGGGGGGGGGGGGGGGCGGGCAGGGGCGGGGGGTCTCCAAGACACGCGCTTCCCCCCCCCCGCCTCCCCTCCCCTCCCCCTCCCCCCCGCGCGCCCCGCGGCCGCGGCTTCTTGACCCTCCGGCGCCGCCGTAGCCGCGCGCCCCTCCCCGCACACCCCCCCCCCCCGCTCCATTCAAACCGCCCTCCCCCCACCGCCCCCGCCCGGGGAACCCCCGCGCCGTGCCCCCCGCCGCCCCGCGACAGGGGGGGGGGCCTCACCGGGAGCCGCCGGCGCCCCCACCGCGCCCGGAGCCGGGGAGCGATCGGCCGCCGCGCGTCGCCTCCGCACGAAACAAAGAAGCCGCCGCCGCCGCCGCCGCCGAGCGAGGGGAAGCCGCGCGCGCACCCTGTCCCCCCCCTCACCCCGCCTCTTCTCCGCGCGCGCGTGCGCAGGCTCGCGAGACGTCCGCGTGAGCGAGCGCGCGTGTGCGCGCGCGTTCTCCACGAAGCGCTCACTTCCGCTCGCGCGCGCGTCCGCCCTTCCGCTCGCCGGCGCTGGGAGCCGCCCCCTCGCTCTGGGCTCCGGCGAAGTGGGCGTGGCCTCTAAGAGCTTCCTCTCCCTCCCCCCCCACCGTCCGAGAATGCGGCGCCTGCGCAGTAGCGCTTTCTTCATCTCAGTGTCCCCGCCCCCTTGTCCGCCTCCAAGGGGGTTGCGAGGAGCATGCGCAGAGAGGGCGCCACTGCAGAGCCAAGGGCGGTGGGAGTTCCCGGGAGCCTGCCTGGAGGCGGGGGTGGCGGGGCCGGGGGCGGCTTCGTGGTGCTAACTGATAAGAAGAGGTCTGAGCATCCTCCTCCCCGGGAGGCCAAGAGAAGGGGGACAGGGGACCCGAAGCTGGGCTGGTGCGGCCATTTTTTTTTCTTTTTTTTTTGCAAATCTTTTTATTTATTTTCCCTTTTGTTGCCTTTTTTTTATTGTTGTAATTATTATTGTTGTTATTATTGCTGTCGTTGTGTTGAATAGGACAGAAATGGAGAGAGGGGAAGACACCTGCAGTCCTGCTTCACCGCCTCCATTACTGTTTCTCTCTCTTTAATTTTATTATCCTTTTTTTTTTATGTATTTGGTAAATACAGCCAGATATCAAGAAGGAAGGGGGAAGTAGAGAGGGAGATAGAGAAGACACCTGCAGCACTGCTTCACCACTTGCAAAGCTTTCGCCCTGCAGGTGGGGACTGGGGGCTCGAACCCGGGTCCTTGACCATTGTAACATGTGCGCTCAACCAGGTGCGCCACCACCTGGCCGCTTCTCTCCGTCTCTCTCTCTTCTTCATAAATAAATATTTAAGAAAATCGGGGGGGGGGAGATGAGTTCTGGGGAGACAGTATAATGGTTATACAGACTTTCCTGCCTGAGGCTCTGAGGCCCCAAGTTCAATCTCCAATGAGAAAGTAAGAACTAAATACACAGCAGCTAGGGAAATAGCTCAGCAAAACTCAGATTCTCTCTCCTGAGGAACTTTCTATTGAATTCAGAGGCTGGAACCCAAGCCCAGCACATGGGCAAAGCTTCCCTTTTTGTTTCCTTTCTTTTTTTCTTCATTTGACTCATTGATTGGATAGAGACAGAGCGAGATCAGGCAGCAGGAGATAGCATACTGGTCATACAAAGGGACTCTCCTGCCTGAGGCTCCAAAGTCCCATGTTCAATCTCTGGCACCACCGTAAGCCAGAGCTGTACAGTGCTCTGGTCCAAAAAAAAAAAGAGAGAGAGAGAGAGAGAGATGGCGGGAGGGAATGATGGGGGATCCATAGGGAGAAAGAGAGACCCCTGCAGCCCTGCTTCACTTCTCCTGCAGCTTACCCCCTTCAGGTGGGGAATTGGTGTTTGAACCCGGATCCTTGCACGTGTCCAGAGGACTTGAACCCAGATCCTTGTGCAGGGCCTTGCATTAGGTACTATGTTTGCTTAACTGGGTACACCACTACCCCGCCTCCTATTTATTTATTTTTAAGCTTTATTTATTTATGTAATATTTATTTATTCCCTTTTGTTGCCCTTGTTTTCTTATTGTTGGAGTTATTGTTGTTGTTGTTATTAATGTCGTTATTGTTGGATAGGACAGAGAGAAATGGAGAGAGGAGGGGAAGACAGACACCTGCAGACCTGCTTCACAGCCTGGGAAGTGACTCCCCTGCAGGTGGGGAGCCGGGGGCTCGAATGGGGATCCTTACATGGGTCCTTGCGCTTTGCGCCACATGTGCTTAACACACTGCGCCACTGCCCGACTCCCAGATTTATCTATTAACGGGACAGAGAATGAAACAGAGTCTCCTTCTGGCACGTGTGATGGCAGGCCTCGAACTCCTCTGCCTCTGGTCAAGTTCAAGTTCAAGCCCAGCACCTCCCCTGCTGGATGCGCAGATATCTGGGAGCTGGGTGGCAGGGGAGCTCGATGGCAGGGCTTTGGCGCCCCCTTCTTCTTCTTCTAGCGTTTGCCCTTCTTCCGTAGCCAGTCAACAGCGTCAGGTTGAGCCTGATGTCAAGTTTCGAGACCTCCTTTGAATCTGGAGAGGTGGCAGTCGTTGACTATGTGGGTCATAGTCTGTCTGGAGCCACAGGGGCAGTTCGGGTCGACTCTGGCTCCCCAGCGATGGAACATAGCGGCGCACCGGCCATGGCCTGTTCGATAGCGATGGAGGAGGGCCCGATCATAACGTGCTAGGTCAAAGCCGGGTTGACGCTGGCAGGGGTCTGTGATGAGGTGTTTGTTCTTGACCTCAGCTGACTGCCAACTCTGTTTCCAATAGTCTGGAACAGAGAAGTTCAGTGTAGGCGTAGGGGACCAGATTGGGTGACGAGACGTCAAGCGTTGGATAGGGTGGGCGAAGATATCCGCGTATATTGGCAGGTCCGGTCGAGCGTAGATGTGGGAAATGAATTTAGATGATGCCGCATCCCGACGAATATCTGGAGGGGCGATGTTGCTAAGAACTGGCAGCCATGGAACCGGGGTGGAACGGATGGTTCCAGAAATTATCCTCATGGAGGAATATAATTTGGAATCGACCAAGTGGACATGGGGGCTACGGAACCATCCTGGGGCACAGTATTCTGCAGTGGAATAGCATAATGCCAGAGAGGATGATCGTAGTGTGGAAGCGCTCGCGCCCCATGAGGAGCTGGCCAGTCTTGCAATGATGTGATTCCTCGCGCCCACCTTGGCTGCAGTTTTTATGAGATGTTCGTGAAATGACAGAGTGCGATCGAGAGTAACGCCAAGATAGACTGGCTGGGCTTCATGCCGGATTCTCGTATCGCCAAGCTGCACATTAAGCTCACGCGAGGCCGAGGCATGGTGTAGATGGAAAACAGATGATACCGTTTTTGCAGTGCTAGGGATTAGTTGCCATTTTTTACAGTCATCAGATATCAGAGACATGTCTTTCGTGAGTGTTTCCTCGAGGATGTCGAACTTGGATGCCTGAGTTGCACAGCAGATGTCATCGGCGTAGATGAACTTCCTTGAAGAAGTTTCTGGGAGGTCATTGATGTAAATATTAAATATGTAAATATTAAATGGCGCCCCCTGGTGGCCGGGCGCTCCACCCCAGGCTCAACACAACTCCCGTGGTGATTGGGTTGGGGTCCCCTGAGGGCGGCCCCTCCGGGAAGGGAAGGGAATCCATTATCAGAAATAAATAGGGGCCGGGGGAGATGGCAAGTGGTTCTGTAAACAACTCTCCTGCCTGAGGCTCTCAGGTCCCAGGTTCAATTCCCAGCACCTCCAGAAGCCAGGGCTCATCCGGGGTTCTGAGTTTTTAGAAATCCACAAGAATGGAGCCGGGTGGTGGCGCACCTGGTTGAGTGCACATGTCACAGTGCACAAGGACCCGAGTTCAAGCCCCTGGTCCCGACCTGCTGGGGGAAAACCTTTGTGAGTGGTGAAGCAGGGCTGCAGGTGTCTCTCTGTCTATCTGCCCCTTCCTCTTGATTTCTGGCTGTCTCTATTAAACAAAGATAATAAAAATAATGGAAATCAACAGGAACAAGACAGGACCTAGGAGATTGCACAGGGGCTCTGCAAACAGTCTCTCCAGCCTGAGGCTCTGAGGTCCTAGTTTCAATCCCCAGCACCACCATCAGCCAGAGCTGAGCAGCGCTCTAGTGTCTCTCTCTGTAACTCACTTATTAAAATAAAATATTAAATATAAATTTTCCCTCTCTCCCTCTCTTTCTCCCCTCCCCTCTCAATTATCAATTTCTGACTATCTTTTTTTTTCCCTCCAGGATTATGACTGGGGTCCAATGCCTGCACAATGAATTCCACGCTCCTGGTGTCTTTTTTTTTTTTTTTCATTTTATTGGATAGGATAGAGAGAAATGGAGAGAGGAGGGGAAGACAGAGAGGTAGAGAGAAAGACAGACACCTGCAGACCTGCTTCGCCGCCTGTGAGGTGACTCCCCTGCAGGTGGGGAGCTGGGGGCTCGAACCGGGATCCTTCCGCGGGTCCTTGTGCTTCCTACTGTGTGTGCTTGCTTAGCCGCTGTACCAATCCTCGGTCTCAATTTCCGACTATCTCTAGCCAATAAATATTTTTTTCATATTTAAAGAAAAAAAATGATTTATTTTAGGTTAGAAAAAGAATGTGAGAGGAGAGAGGGAGAAAGATACCTGCAGCCCAGCCTCACTGCTCATAACACTTTACCCCGCAGGTGGGGAGGCGGGGAGGGCTGGAACCCAGGTCGTTTTGCACTGTAATGTGTGTGATTCACCTGGTGTACCACTGTCCCGCCCCCAGAAAAATAAACAATTAAAAAAAGAAGAGGAGAGGGAATCGGGCGGTAGGACCGGCCTAAGGATCCCGGTTCGAGCCCCCGGCTCCCCACCTGCAGGGGAGTCGCTTCACAAGCATTGAAGCGGGTCTGCAGGTGTCTGTCTTTCTCTCCCCCTCTCTGTCTTCCCCTCCTCTCTCCATTTCTCTCTGTCCTATTCAACAATGACGACATTAATAGCAACAATCGTAACTACAACAATAAAACAACAAGGGCAGCCAAATAGAATAAATATATATATATATGTATATTATATATATATATAATAGAATAAATATATATATATATATATATTTTTTTTTTTTCTTTTTCCTCCTCCTCCAGGGTTATTGCTGGGCTCGGTGCCTGCACCATGAATCCACCGCTCCTGGAGGCCATTTTTTTTTCCCCCTTTTGTTGCCCTTGTTGTAGCTTTGTTGTGGTTATTATTATTGCCCTTGTTGACGCAATTAGTTGTTGGATAGGACAGAGAGAAATGGAGAGAGGAGGGGAAGACAGAGAGGGGGAAAGACAGACACCTGCAGACCTGATTCACCACCTGTGAAGCAACTCCCCTGCAGGTGGGGAGCCGGGGGTTCGAACCGGGATTCTTAAGCTGGTCCTTGTGCTTTGCGCCATGTGCGTTTAACCCGCTGTGCCACCACCCGACTCCCCTCTCTCTCTCTTTTTACCAGAGTGAAATAAGTCAGATACAGAAGGATGAATATGGGATGATCTCACTCTCAGGCCGAAGTTGAAAAACAAGATTAGAAAAGAAAACACAAGTCGAACGTGAAATGGAATTGGAGTATTACACCAAAGTCAAAGACTCTGGGGTGGGTGGGTGGGTGGGTGGGGAGAATACAGGTCCATGAAAGATGATGAATGACATAGTGGGGGTTGTATTGTTAAATGGGTATCTGGGGAATGTGATGCATGTTCAAACTATTGTATTCACTGTTGAATGTAAAGCATTAATTCCCCAATAAAGAAATAAATTATGTATTTAAAAAAAAAAAAGCCAAGAGTAGTTAAAATACGCATGCGCACACTGATGCCTCCGGGATGGAAAGACTCAATGCCAAGAACAGCGCATGCGCCTTACCTTGATTTCCACCCCCTTCACCCCCGCTTAGTCTTTAAAAAAAAAAGGCCTCTGGGAAAAAGGCCCTAACGCGCCTGCGCAGTCCCTGGCTCCCAGCCCACCTCCGCAAGGCAGCGGAGATCGCGACAGCGCGCCTGCGCCGTAGGCCCCGCCCACTGCGAGCTCCGCTCGCGAAAAGCCCCCCGGGAGCAGCGAGCGCGCGCCCGCCCTTGGCAATGGGCACAGCGCATGCGTCAGCTCCCCCCACCCCCAACCATTCATTCATTCATCCTAAGGGGGGCGGCTTCGGGGCACCGCCTTGCCAAAGCCATCAGGGGGACAAGGCGGCCATAGGGGATTCTGAGGACCAGCTGGTGGTGCCCCAACCCTGGGCAGAGGGGCGATCAGCCACGAGGGAGGTGACATCAGCCCGGCTGTCACCCCCAAACTCTCCTTCTGGACAGTTGTTCTTGGGGATGGACAAACCAAACGGAATCCCGCCAGAAAATAAAAACAGACATAACGATGGAGGACTAGATTCGGGGACTCTTTTTTCAAACAAATTTAAAAAATTATCTTTATTTATTGGATAGACAGCCAGAAATTGGGAGGGAAAGGGAGACAGAGAGACCCCTACTTCACAAATCAGAGCTTCCCCCTGGCAGGAGGGGGCCGGGGGCTTGAACCCGGGTCCAGCGTGCCACCACCCAGCCCCTTCGTTTCTTTTCTGTCTCGTCTCAGTACTTCTATTTTTGCCTCCAAGGTTATCACTGGGGCTCGGTGTCAGCACTATGAATCCACTGCTCCTGGCGGACACTTTCCTATTTTTGTTGCCCTTGTTATTGGATAGGACAGAGACATGGAGACCTCACCGACTGTGAAGGACTGTGGGGAGCCAGGGGGGTTGAACCGGGATCCTTACGCTGGTCCTTGCGCTTCGAACTATGTGCCCTTAACTCACTGCGCTATCTACCACCCAACCTCTTGATTTTTTTAAAAAATATTTATTTATTCCCTTTTGTTGTCGTTATTATTGTTATTAATGCTATTGTTATGTTGTTGCCCTTGTATATTGTTGTTATTGGGGTTCATTGGATCGACCTTCCCGTGGTGCACCCCGTGAATACCCATTCATTGGGGAAACTGATGATCCTTCCTAGCCAATGAATCCACATGGATCCCAGTCACTTTCAAAGCCATTTAACTGGCTACGGAAGAAGGGCAAACGCTAGAAGAATTGTTATTGTAGTTACTGTTGTCATTGTTGGATAGGACAGGGAAATGGAGAGAGGAGGGGAAGACAGAGAGGGGGAGAGACAGACACCTGCAGACCTGCTTCACCGCCTGGGAAGCGACTCCCCTGCAGGTGGGGGGGCCGGGCTCGAACCGGGATGCTTACACTGGTCCTTGAACTTTGCACCACCTGTGCTTAACCCGCTGAGCTACTGAGACTCCCAAGCAGTGGATTTATTATGCAGGCACTGAGTCCCAGCAATAACCCTGTAGGGAAAAAAAAACAAAAAAAACTCTCCTACCTGACATTCTGAGGTCTCAGGTTTGATCCCTGGCACCATCAGAAACCAGAGCTGAGCAGGGTTCTGGCTGCTTCTCACTGAAATTGTTTTTTGCAGTGTCTCTATCGTAATTCTAGTGGGCTCTTTGTCCCCTTTTAATTGGAGGGAAGACAAAACAACCAAAATGGATAGAGGGGGCTGGATGGTGGTTAAGTGCACATGGTACAAAAGCAAAGGACCCATGCAAAGATCCTGGTTCGAGCCCCCGGCTCCCCACCTGCAGGGGGGTTGTTTCACAGGCGGTGAAGCAGGTCTGCAGGTGTCTGTCTTTCTCTCCCCCTCTCTGCCTTCCCCTCCTCTCCGCATTCCTCTCTGTCCTAAACAACCGGGGGGGGGGGGGTGTCAGAGCCACCAAGAGCAGTGGATTCATAGTGCCTGCATGGAGCCCCAGTGATGGACAGACAGACAGAGCTGTTGAGGGAAAACTCAGGACAGAGGGTCCTGGAGAGAACATTTTGTTTCACTGAGTTTGCGCCTATGGAACAGGGACCTGCTTAGACAAGGGTTCCTTTGTCTTTCTGCAGTATATATACACGGAGTTTACTTCATCGGGCCAAAGGATGTGTGTCCTCTGAAATTCATTTTCACTGAAGCAACGACTAAGGAAACCCAAGAGGGGACCCTTCAGATTTCTCCATCTGCTGAACACTTCATGGTGCTCCCCTGCGGGCATGGTGCTTTGAACAATGGTCCTTCCATATAGGGCTGTGGTGAGAGGGCTAGGGAGACAGAAAAATGGTTAAGAAAAAGATTCTCTTGCCTGAGGCATCAAATGTCCCTGGATCAGTCCCCAGCACCAGCATATGCCAGAGCTGAGCAATGCTCTGGTCTCTGAAAAAAAAAAAAAGTTAGGGAGTCGGGCGGTAGCGCAGCAGGTTAAGCACACGAGGCGCAAAGCACAAGGACCGGCAAGGATCCAGGATCAAGCCCCCGGCTCCCCACCTGCAGGGGAGTCGCTTCCCAGGCGGTGAAGCAGGTCTGCAGGCGTCTGTCTTTCTCTCCCCGTCTTCCCCTCCTCTCTCCATTTCTCTCTGTCCTATCCAACGACAACAATAATAACTACAACTTCTCTCAACTCTGTACCATATAAATATATTTCTCTTTATTTATTGGAAAGAGACAGCCAGAAATGGGAAAGGAAAGGGGTGATAGAGGGGGAGAGACAAAGACACCCACAGCCCTTCTTCACCACTCTTGAAGTTTTCCTCTTGCTGGCAGGTACCAGGCACTCAAACCCAGGTCCTTACACATTGTAACGTGTATGTGCTCAATCAGGTGCGCCAGCACAGGTCCCCAACATTTTGGGGGGCTTCCAGGCTTATTGCTGGACCTTGGTGCCAGCACTACAAATCCACTGCTCCTGGAGGCCATTTTTTGCACTTTATTGGACAGGACAGAGACTGAGAAAGGAGGGGAGACAGAGAGATATGTACAAGCCCGCTTCACAGCACGTCAAGTGTCCTCCCTGCAGGTGGCTTGGTTCTTGAAAATTAACTTTAGTACTCTGCCCTCACCTATCCCTCCATGGCCTACCCGTCTTTCCCCTCAAAGGGGAAAATACTAAATACTAAAATTTTAAATACTAAAAATTTTAAATACTAAAATTGTAGGTCACTACCCCATCTTTCTTTGTGCGATGTTACAGTATAATAGAGAAACTCCAGAAGGCGGGGCAGCGGCACAGCCAGTTAAGTGCACACAGTACTACTATGTGTAAGGATACGCACAAGGACCCGGGTTTGAGCCCCAGCCCCTCACCTGCAGCTGGGACACTTCATGAGTGGTGAAGCAGGTCTGCAGGTCTCTCTCCCTCTGTATCTGGTCTTCCTCTCTCTCTCTCTCTCTTGCCTCCAGAGTGATCCCTGGGGCTCAGTGCCTGCACCATGAATTCATTCTTGTGGTGGCCATTTTTATCTTTTTTTTTTTGGGGGGGGAGGGGGAATAGGCCAGAGAGACACTGAAGATATGAGGAAAATAGGGATAGACCCCTGTAGCTCTGCTTCACAGCTTGTGAAGTGACCCTTCCCCATAGGTGGGAAGTCGCTCCAACCTGGTCCTCCCACACGTCCCTGCGCTGTGTACTCTGGGCACTTAACCAGGTGCACCATAGCCCGCAACACCGCCCCCCCCTCAATTTCTCTCTGCCCTATTCAATGAAATGGGGAAAAGAAAAGAAAAAAAGAAAAGAGGCCAGAAGCGGTGGATTCCTTGTGCCGGCACGGCACGGAGCCCCAGTGACTAGAGGCAAATAAACGAAGAGAAAAGAAACTCCATCCCAGTTTGGGGCCCAGACAGTTGCGGCCTGAGCCAACCTGGGTCAAGCGCATCAATGCAACCCTCGTCCACCTGCACCCCGCGGCGTGGCCCCGCTTTGGTTCACTGGTTCCCCACTTAACACCCCTACCCCCGCGCGGAATCAAATCGTCTTGGGAAAAAGGAGGGGGGGGGAGCGGCGCGACTTGCTGCGGATTTGAATGTACCCGCTTTGGTGCGGAGGGCGGCTTTATTTACAGACACGCCTCACTTCGGACCCGGGCAGAGCGGAGGAAAGTCGAGTCCGTCAAGGTGTCGCTGAATCAGTGCGAAGTGAGTGTGTGTGTGGGGGGGGAGTATGTGTAGGGCTGGTGGGGGTGGTGGGGTGCACCTGGGCCCCCCCGGCCTGAACCAGCGAGGCGGCCTGGCTGAGAATCAGCTGGTCCTTCTTCTCCTTCTGCAGGACCTGCTCCTCCCAGAGGGGCCTGGTCCACCTGGTCGTCGGTCAGCACCACGGGCTGGTACTTCTGGTCGAAGAGCCGCTCGTTGGCCTCGGAGCGCAGCTGGCGGGGCCCCAGGGCGCGCAGGTGGGGCGGCAGGTGCTGGAACTCGGTGTCGTTGACGTCGCAGTCGCGCATGCGGCGGCCCAGGCGCCACCAGCGGCCCGCGAAGCCCACGTCCAGGACGCGGCCCCGGGAAGTCGCTCCAGCGGGGCTGCAGGTGGCGGCAGCGGGCTTGGTACAGGCTGGCCTGGGCGTCGAAGGGCGCCTCGTACACCAGCGAGCACACGCCCAGGTGGACGTGGCGGAGGCGCCCGGCGCCCCGCAGCCACAGCAGCCGCTGCACGAAGTCCTCGGCGGTCCGGCTCCGGGTGGCGGGCGCCAGCAGCAGCAGCCGGCCCGACGCGTCCAGCAGCGCCTCCTCGAAGGCCGCCTCGCCGGGGGCCAGCGCCCAGCAGCCGGCCGCGCCGCCCAGCAGCCCCGCGTACACGGCCGCCCGGCCCCGGTCTCGCCCGCGCCGCGGCCACCGCGTCCCCGCACGCCTCGCTGTAGTCCCGCAGCAGCGCGCCGGCCCAAGTGCCTGCAACGCGGGGACGCGCCTTCAGCGATCGGGAAGACCGGGGTAGCGATCGGGGGGCCACCCGCGCCCGCCGGGGTCTCCTGCACTCACCCAGCCGCGCCCACACCCCGGGCTTGGCCGCCGTCTCCCCGCTTTCGCCGCGGCCGCGGGACCAAAACCGCTTGAGCGCGGCCGCCGCCATCTTCTTCCGGTCCGCCAGGGCCGCGTCCGGTGCGGGAAACGCGACGGGGAGAGAGATCGGTTCCGCCGCGGCGGAAGCAGTTTCCCTCCGGACGGGATTCCGAAGGGAACGCCAAGCCGGAAGTCGTCGTGCGGCGACGTGGGTGGTGGAGGGGTGGGCCGCCGGTTCGCGTCCCTCCGCGGATCCCAGGCCTGCGGGAGGGGGCGGGGGGGGTGGGTACAACCTGCTGAGTCTGCGTCCCCCGGGGCGGGGTGCGGTGACGCCGTGCTGGCATCATGGCGGCAGCCGACGAGCTCCCCTTCCACGGTGAGTGTGGGGATGCCCCGCGACAGTGCTGCTTCCGACTGAGCTGCGACCCCCGGGAAGGGCGACCCGTGACCCCCCGGTTTGGGGCGCCGAGAGTGACACCCCCCCCCGCCGGGGAAGGGCCGCAGGTGGCTCGATCGGGCTCCCCCCCGCCCACCCCCGGAGAGCAGTCGGGGTCGGACCCCACCCCCAGGCCGCCCGGGCCCCGCCGCCCTTTCTTCTTCCTGGGGGACGGGGGCGGGCGGGGGGCAGACAGACCACCACGATCGCGTGATCGGGCCCCGTGTCACACCCGGGGAGCCCGCCCTGCCCCATGACTCGTTTCGCTAGAGTTGAAGGACACCGACGGTCTGTTGGCCGAGACCCCCGAGGCGGCGTCCAGCGGCGGCGGGAGCGACCAGCCGGCCCCACACGGAGCCCCGCATGTGGCGGTGACCACGGGCCCCGACCAGGAGGAGCGGGAGGACGGCGACGACGACATGGCGGTGAGGCGCCGGGCCGGGCCCCCCAGGCCTGGGCTGAGCTGAGCTGGAGGCAGGCAGACATGAGGGCTGGCTCGTCCCAACTCCCGCAGGCGGAGAGGCAGCAGCCTGGATTCTGGACCTTTGAGTATTATCAGAGCTTCTTCGACGTGGACACCTCTCAGGTGGGGCCCAGAGAGGGGCGGGTGGTGGCTGTGGGTCTCTCCTCTCTCAGCACCCTGCACAGCACCCAGGGAGCCCATGGAGGTGGGCAGGGCTGTGGGGTCTCTCCTCTCTCAGCACCATGGACAGCACCCAGGGAGCCCATGGAGGGTGGGCAGGGCTGTGGGGTCTCTCCTCTCTCAGCACCATGGACAGCACCCAGGGAGCCCATGGAGGGTGGGCAGGGCTGTGGGGTCTCTCCTCTCTCAGCTCCAGGCACAGCACCCAGGGAGCCCATGGAGGGTGGGCAGGGCTGTGGGGTCTCTCCTCTCTCAGCACCATGGACAGCACCCAGGGAGCCCATGGAGGGTGGGGCAGGGCTGTGGGGTCTCTCCTCTCTCAGCACCCTGCACAGCACCCAGGGAGCCCCATGGAGGGTGGGCAGGGCTGTGGGGTCTCTCCTCTCTCAGCACCATGGACAGCACCCAGGGAGCCCATGGAGGGTGGGCAGGGCTGTGACCTGAGTGCTGTACTGGGTAATCTCAGTTAATCTTCTCTGGCTGACAAGGCCCCTTGGACCTGGGTCCTAGCTGCTGTCATGCTGCAGGATGGACTCTCCTGCCTGGAGTTTTCTGAGTTCCCACGTTCAACCCCCACCTTCTTCCTGACCCTGGGGGCACCTTTTCCTTTCCCATTCCCGGTAGACAGACCAGAGTGATGTCTGGTTCTTTCTCTTCTCCTTTCGCATTAAAGAAAATCTTTTTTAAAGAAGGAAAAAAAGAAAGAGGTGCCCAGGCAGTGCCGCACCTGGTTGAGCACATGTTACAGTGCGTAATGACCCGGGTTCAAGCCCCCAGTCCCCACCTGCAGAGGGAAAACTTCATGAGTGGTAAAGCAGGGCTGCAGGTGTCTCTCTCCCCTTCCAATCTCTCGACTTTTCTTTGTCCTACCCAACAATGACAGCAATAACAACTAGAATTAAAAAAAAAAAACACTATTAAGAGCATCCTTCTGGGAGAGAGACTGTTTGGCCACCGCCTCCAGGCAGCCCTCTTTCCTGACCAGGATCTTCCCCACTCCCTTCCAGGTACTGGACAGGATCAAAGGTTCCCTGCTCCCTCGGCCTGGCCACAGCTTCCTGAGACATTGCCTACGGCACCGGCCGGATCTCTATGGTATGCAAGGCTGTCACTCACTCTCTCTCTCTGTCAGTCAGAGGTCCAGGGCCCGTTGCTCAGCTCTGGCTGATGGCGGTGGTGCAGGGGGATTGAACCTGGGACTTCGGAGGAGCCTCAGGCAGGAGAGTCTCTTTGCAGAACCATGATACTCAGGTCCCGAGTTGTCAGAAGCAGACTCTGCTTCTGTCTCTCCATAGGTGACCGAAGCCTGGGGGTCCCCGCTCCTTTCCTGACCGCGTGCCTCCCCCCAGGTCCTTTCTGGATCTGCGCCTCGCTCACCTTCGCCCTGGCCATCTCGGGGAACCTCAGCCTCCTCCTGGCCCAGCGCAGGGACCCCTCCCTTCACTACACCCCCCAGTTCCACAAGGGTAAGCCGGGGGAGGGGGGTGCCCTGCAGCAGGGGAGAGGCTCTGCCCGGGCTGACCCCTCCATTCCGCCCCCCCCAGTGACAGCGGCCGGCATCACTGTCTACTGCTACGTGAGCCTGGTGCCCCTGGCACTGTGGGGCTTCCTGCGGTGGCATGGGGGAGCCCGGGGACGCCCCCGCCGGCCGCTCGGCTTCCTGGAGACCGTGTGCCTGTACGGCTACTCGCTGTCGCCTTTTGTCCCCGCGGCGGTGCTGTGGTTCGTGCCCGTGGCCTGGCTGCACTGGCTCTTGGGGGGCCTGGCCCTGGGGCTGTCGGCCGCCGGCCTGGTCATGGCCCTGTGGCCGCTGCTCCGGGGGGACCCACGGGTGATGGTCGCCGCGCTGCTCTCCACCGTGCTGCTGCTGCATAGCCTTCTGGCCTTGGGTTGCGAGGTATGGCTTCTGGGCGGCAGCGGGGGTGTCGGGGCGTCCCCCCAGTGCCCTCCGCTGACCGAGGGGGCGCCCTGCCCAGTTGTACTTCTTCCAGCCGCTGCCACCAGTTCCCCCGGCCCCACTCACCACAGCCCTGCCCCCCGGATCTCAGCTGCCGGCCGGCACCCCCAGGACCACGGGCACCTAGGACCACCCTGAGTGGGGGGTCCTCTCTCCCCGCCCCCTCTGTTTGTAGACCTGTCTTACAAAAGCCAACACTTTTTATTTTTCTATGCAAAGGTGATTCCAAGAATTCATATAAAGGGGGTGGGGTGGGTCCGGGATGGGGGGTGGCGGAGCAGGGCGAGGCTGGGCCGGGCCCCTCAACCTTCTGTGGTCTCTCCAGCTCGCTCCCCAAGCTCCACCCCTTCTCAATTGGGGGGCGGGGGCCGTTAGAAACGGGGTGTGGAGCCTGCCAGAGTGGGCAGGTACACATCTTGGTAGAGACTGCAGGCTTCTCTCCTTTTTCTTTTTGAGGGGTGGGGTGCGGTCAGGTGGGGGGACACAGGGTCCCTGCCCAGGACTGTTGGGGGGGGGTTGAGGCTGGAGCTTCTACTCCCGGGCCCCCCCGCAGGTCCGAAGTGAGCGCTCCTTGAGGTTCCCACCAAAGTTGGCTTGGGGGCATGGGCGTGGCTGGGGTCAGGGACTGAAGGGCCTGCAGGGCCGGGGTCCGTGGGCCTCCCCGCCACCAGGCGGGGGGCTGTACATTCAAGTGTGAGGTGAACCCTTGGGGTGGGAGGAGGGGGGCTCCTGGGCCCTGCCACCCCCCCCCAGCCCTGGCCGGGTAACCCCCTCCCCCAAGATGGCCTGTGATTGACACTGTTTTTTTTTTTTTTTCTTCGTTTGTTTGTCCGTAAAAAAATAAAACTTAAAAAAAAGCAGCATGTCACGCCCGTGTGTGACCAAGGCCGGGTCGTGGGGGGCTCCCCTGCCGGCCTGGGGTGCGTGTGTGTGTGTGTGTGTGTGTCTGTCTGTCTGTGGGGGGGCTAGGGGGTTCCCAGGACACGGGGGTGATCACAAGGGGGGGTGTCAGGCGGCGACGGGGTGTCCCCCAGAAAGACTGTCCAATACCGAGGCCGAGAGCGGTGTTGGGGCGTCGTGGCGTGGCCGGGTGGGGGTGGTGTTCGCAGGGTGGGCAGGTGTGGGGGGCCTAGGTGCCGTAGTGCATGGTGTTGCTGGGCAGGGACATGGGTGAGGCCATGGAGATGGCCGGGCCGCCCATGGTGAACTGGCTGTTGACAGCGTAGTGGGCGCCCGCCGATCCACCGCCGCCTCCCTGGGCCGCCGAGGAGCCTGTGTGGGATACGGGGGGGGGGGGGGGGGGGGACTCAGCAGCCGGTCCGTGGGGAGCCCCCTCCCCCGCCCCCGGCAGAGACAGAGAGACGGAGAGACAGAGAGACAGCGGCGGGCGTTACCTTGCACGATGCCCGTGCTCATGATGGAGCCCATCCGCGAGTGGGTATGGTTCACGATCCCGGTGTTGGCTGCCCGGCCGGGGTGGGGGGAAGGAAGGCAGGCAGGCGTCACCGCCCCGCGCCGCCCCGCCCCGCGAGCGGCCAAGCCAGGCAGAGAGGAGCCCCAGGAAGAGCAGGGGGGTCCCCCTGGTCCCCCACTCACACTCACCGAGGGGGATGAGGTTGTTGTGAGTGACGCTCGAACCGCCAGCGATAACACTGCTCAGGTCGTAGGCTGTGGGCATGCCTGGGGGGGGAGCGGGGTGACTGTGTCAGGGGGGCCCCGGGCGGAGAGGGGCTGCTGTGGGGGGCTCCTTCCCTCCCCGGTGCCCCCAGGCTCACCCGCCACGGCCATGCCACCGCTGAGGTTGTAGGAGCCGCCGGCGTTCCACATGTTCTCTGAGGGCGACGCGTAGTGGGAGCCGGGAGGTGGCGAGGGGGTGGTGCCTGTGTACCTGGGTGCGAACAGGAGGTGGGGGGGGCTGTGAGTGGGGAAGGGGGCCAGAGGGATGCCCCCCACCCTCCAGCCTGGGCGGAGCCCCCTGCTCCCCTACCTGAAGAAGGGATTCTTCAGGTCCAGGAGGTTGCTGGACTTGGAGCCCGTCTGGTCCACTTGGGCCACAATACTGATGTCGTAGCTCTGTCTGTGGGGGCTGCGGTGAGCGGGTGGGGCCGGGAGAGGGGAGGGGAGGGGAGCGGAGGCGGGGTGGGGGTGGTCCCCACCTTTTGTTGGCGATCAGCAGACAGGTCCCTGAGAGCGTGTCCCCAGCCTTGGCGAAGAGCGGAGACTGGAAAAGGCATCGCACCTGGTACCAGTGGGTCAGGGGCTCCGTGGGGGCCGTGGACAGCCACACTGTCATTCTGGGGAGGGGCAGCGGGACGCGGGGGTCAGCAGGCCGGAGCCCCTCCCCCCCCCCACGGAGGCTCCGGGGGCTGCTGTGTCAGGGTTGCCCTGACAGACAGACAGACACACACACAAACACACACGGCCTGGATCCTTCCTCCACCTCTCCTCCCAGCTCCTTCTTCACTGGGGGTCCCCAGCTGGAACTGGGGTGCTGGGGGAGGGGCCGCGAGGTACTCACATGGAACCAATGAAAGCCACGTCGAACCAGAAGGCCAGGCCGTGGACGAGCCCCGAGTGCAGCATGTGGAACTTGAACGGAATTTCTATCCTGCCCAGCGGAGGAGGGGGCGTGTGCGCGCGGGTGGGTCTTGGGGATCCGGGGGTGGGGGGCGCCCACTCAACCAGGGCCAGCGGGGAGCGGGGTGCTCACCTGTGTAAGTCCCCCTCTTTGGCTTCTAAGAAGTTCACTGTGTACTTGACGGACTTGGCCATCAGAATCCGGATGTCAAAGGTGTCCTGGGGGTGGGGGAGAGCAGACCCTGAGCACCCCCAAACCCCCGCCCTGCTCTGAACCCCCCCCCCAGTGATCGATCTCCGCCTGAGCTGTGCTGCAGTGGGGGGGGGGAGCGTCAGGGCTGTGGGTTCTCACACTTAAAGTGCCTTAACCGTGAGAGGTCCTGGGTTCAAACCCTCCCCCGGGGGAGAAGCTTCTGAGTGGCAGGTGTCTCTGCCTGTCTCCCCCTCCCCGTCAGTCTCTCTCTGTGAGCTAGAGAAGCAGAGCCTTCCTCTAGCAGGCACCGTCCATCGCGATCCCCTACACCTCCTCCTGCCCCACGGCTCCGGGTCCCCCTCACCACCACGGGCTGCCGGAAGTACTCGTCCACGGCTGCGCCCCGAAGCGCCGACAGGTCCACCCCATGGAAGGACGGCTGGTACCTGGGGAGCCGGGGGGGGGGGAGGGTGAGGGTGGTGACCAGGCCAAGCTGGGGGGGAAGGGGGGGCACAGTGGAGGGTTTGAGGGCCATGGGGGGGGGGGATCCCTGGGCCGGGCCACACACCAGAAGTTGGCCTTCGTGAACTGCTCCATGTACAGCTGCTCGTCCGTGAATGGCGCCAGATGCACGTCGCCGATGGTGGGAAACATGTTTCCTGGGGGGCAGGGGGGCAGCATCAAGGGGGAGCCCCAAGTTTTGTGTGTGTGTGTGTGTGTTTATCTTACTGACTAGACAGATGAATTCAGGGGGGCGGGTCCCGCTGTAGCGCAGTGGGTTAAGCACACATGGCGTGAAACTCGAGGACCAGCATGAAGGCTCCCAGTTCGAGCCCCCGGCCCCTCACCTTCAAGGGAGTCGCCTCACAGGCGGTGAAGCAGGTCTGCAGCTGTCTGTCTTTCTCTCCCCGTCTTCCCTCCCGCTCCATTTCTCTCCTATCTAACAGTGACAACAATAACAACTACAAAAACAATAAAAAACAACAAGGGCAACAAAAGGGAAAATAAATATAGGGAAAAAAAAAAAAGGGCAACAAATGGGAGAAAAATATTTCCAGGAGGGGCAGTGGATTCGTGGTGCAGGCACCGAGCCCCAGCCATAACTTTGGAGGCAAAGTCAATTTTAAAAAATAAATAAATTGGGAGAGGGAGAGGCAGAGAGGGGGAGACACTGAGTGGAGACCAAGGGGCTCGAACCCGCGTCCTTGTGTGTGATAAGGTGTGCACTCAACCAGCTTCACCACTGTGCTCCCCCCCTTTTTTTTTAAGAGAGAGAGAAATAGAGCCCAGAGCCCTGCTGAGTTCTGGCTGATGGTGGTGCCGGAGACTGGACATGGGACCTCAGAGCCTCAGGCCTGAGTCATTTGTGTAGCGATGAAACTGTCTTCCGGTTCATTCATTCATTCATTCATTCATTCATTCATTCACCCCTCACTCCTGCAGACACACAGAAGCTGTGTGTGGGGCCTGGTGGGCTGGTGTTTCTCCTCCCAGTGCTGGGGGTGGTGGTGGGTGGGAGGAACCAGCTCCTCCAGCCAGAAGACACAGTTAGAACCCTGCGGAGCCTGCACCCACCACCCTGAGGACCCCTAGATTCATACTCCCCTCTCTGCACTGGAGCCCCAGACCCACACCCCCTCTCCTGCACTGGGACCCCAGACTCATACCCACTCTCCCTCACTGGGACCCCAGACTCACACCCCCTCTCCCACACTGGGACCCCCAGTCACACACCCCCTCTCTCCCACACTGGGACCCCCAGTCTCACACACCCTCTCCTGCACTGGGACCCCAGACTCATATACCCACTCTCCCACACTGGGACCCCCAGTCACACCCCCTCTCACACTGGGCCCCCCAGACTCACACCCCCTCTCCTGCACTGGGACCCCAGACTCATATACCCACTCTCCCACACTGGGACCCCCAGTCTCACACCCCCTCTCTCCCACACTGGGACCCCCAGACTCACAGCCCCCTGAACCAGAGCCCCCAGACCCACCCCGTCCGCCCACCCGCCGGCGTACCGCTGGGTTTGAGGTACTTCTTGGCGTGCAGGTAGCTCTCCAGCATGCGCTCGTTGAACAGCATGTACCCCATGGGCTCCGAGATGATGACGTCCACCTGCTCGGGCAGCGCCACCTCCTCCACCTTCCCCGGGATCACCACGATGCGCTCCGTCAGGTGGTTACTCTTCACCAGCACCTGGGACGCGGAGGGGCGTCACCCCAGGCCTGGCGAGGCCCCGCCTCCTGCTCCCTCCCTGGGGGGGGGTCCCTGTCTCTGTCTCTCTCCGTCTCTCCTGTTCTCCACTGTCTCTTGGAGCCCTGGGAAGTGGGGGGAGTGCTCCCTGGGGCCCAGGTCAGGCCGGCTCTGCGGGGCCCTGCGGGGGCCAGTCTCAGGGAGTCACTGCATTGAGGGGGGCCCCTACCTCGGCATGCTGGGCCATGGTGCTGGCCTCCACGGCGTAGATCTTGCGGGCTCCTGCCTGGGCGGCGAAAAAGGACAGGATTCCCGAGCCGCAGCCAACGTCCAGGACGATCTGGGGTGGGGGTGTGTGTGTGTGTGGGGGGGAAAGGGTGTGTGGGCACATGCTCCCCCAATGATCCTGGTGGCCCCGGAACCACAGGGGGACAACAGGCCCCGAGGGTGCTCAGACCCAGTTCGGACAGGCAGGGCGAGTGGGCTCAGCAGGAAAGAGCCCTGGGTTCCGGGCCCCGGCGCCACATGGGAGCCCCCACTGGGGATGGTACCAGGAGAAGCTCCCTGACCTGACTGGCAGTGAGTATTGGGGGGGGTGCCGGCTGACCTTGTCCTTGAAGTCCGTGTGGTTCTGTAAGATGGCGCGCTGGTAGGTACCCGTCCGCACGTAGTCCTGCATCATATTCTGTTGCTGGGACAGGTAGCCGTAGAACTGGAACACAGACCCGGGAAGCCAGTGGCATGGGGGGCCCGAGGGTGGGAGGAGATGGGAGGTGGGACACCCTCTCCTCAGAGGCGCGGAGGACAGTGGGGCAGCCCCGACATCGGGCAGCCTGTGTGAGCCGCGAGACTCTCACCCTCTCTGAGCCTCAAGGTTTCTTGTCTAAAGAAACGGGGACACGGTCAGACCTCCCTGCCTGGGACAACAGGGAGGCAGCGAGTGGTCCTGGGTTCGATCCCCCTCTCCACACAGGAGGGAAGCAGAGTCTGGTCTGTCTCTCTATCTTGCTCAGAAATAGTTTGTTGGGAGTTGGGCAGCAGCACAGCGGGTTAAGCGCATGTGGTAGAAAGCACAAGGACCGGCATAAGGATCCTGGTTCAAGCCCCCAGCTCCCCACCTGCAGGGGAGTCGCTTCCCAGGCGGTGAAGCAGGTCTGCAGGTGTCTATCTTTCTCTCCCCCTCTCTGTCTTCCCCTCCTCTCTCCATTTCTCTCTGTCCTATCCAACAACGATGACATCAACAACAACAATAACTACAACAACAACAAAAACAACAACAAGGGCAACAAAAAGGAATAAGTAAATAAAGATTAAAAAGAAAAAGAAATAGTTTGTTGGGAGTTGGGTAGCGCAGCGGGTTAAGCACACGTGGCGCAAAGCACAAGGACCGGCGGAAGGATCCCAGTTCAAGTCCCCACCTGCAGGGGGTCGCTTCATAGGCGGTGAAGCAGGTCTGCAGGTGTCTGTCTTTCTCTCCCCCCTCTGTCTTCCCCTCCTCTCTCCATTTCTCTCTGTCCTAACAACAGTGACATCAGTAACTAATAGCTACAACAATAAAAATAAGGACAACAAAAGGAAATAAATGCTTTGAAAAAAATTTTAAAAAATAGTTTATTTATTATTGGATAGAGGCAGAGAAATTGAGAGGGCAGACCTGCTTTACCACTCATGAAGCTTTCGCCCTGCAGGTGGGGACCGGGGGCTTGAACCCGGGTCCTTGTGCGCTATAATGTGTGCGCTTAACCAGGTGCACCACCGCCTCTCCCCCCTCCTGTCTGTGTCTCTTTGCCTTTGTCAAGCAAGTAAGTGAAACATATTAAAGTTAACAATAGTGATCGTAATGACAATGTGACAGCATGTAAGTAAAATTAGTGGGTAGTCACAGATGGGGAAACTGAGGCCCTGCCCCAGCTTGTGCCTCTTAGTGCGGTCAGTCCGAGCCAGGAGCTTGTGTAGAAGCCCTGCCTTCGGGGTGGAGTCGTCCCGCTCACCTGGAAATACTGCACCGCAGACGACTCCTCCGTGCGCTCGCTGAACACCGACCTCTCCAGCGTGCGGCCCCGGCAGGTCTTGAGGATGTTGTAAAAGGAGCAAAAATCTGGGGGGGGGGGGGAAGTGGGGGTTTGGAGGGTACATGGGGGGGTGTCACCGGGAAGGAGGGTGACCCCCTGGGCCCCGGCCCCACCCACCCTGGGGCTGGGCGTACCTGTGGGCGTGGCGAACTGGATGAGGACACTGCTGCAGCCCAACGTGATAATGAAGGACTGTTTCCCCACGCGGCTGCACTCGGTGTCGGGGGACACAGAGCACTTGAACACACACACGTCCTCATCTGGGGGACAGGGAGACTGAGCCGGCGGCCGCCTGTAACCCACCTCCCCCCGCCGCTGTCCAGAGGGGGTCAAAGCTCCATGGGTGCTGCCCATGGTGCTGAGAGAGGAGAGACCCCACAGCCCTGCCCACCCTCCATGGGCTCCCTGGGTGCTGTGCCTGGTGCTGAGAGAGGAGAGACCCCACAGCCCTGCCCACCCTCCATGGGCTCCCTGGGTGCTGTGCCTGGTGCTGAGAGAGGAGAGACCCCACAGCCCTGCCCACCCTCCATGGGCTCCCTGGGTGCTGTGCCTGGTGCTGAGAGAGGAGAGACCCCACAGCCCTGCCCACCCTCCATGGGGCTCCCTGGGGGGCTGTGCAGGGTGCGGAGAGAGGAGAGACCCCACAGCCCTGCCCACCCTCCATGGGGCTCCCTGGGTGCTGTCCATGGTGCTGAGAGAGGAGACACCCCACAGCCCTGCCCACCCTCCATGGGGCTCCCTGGGTGCTGTGCCTGGTGCTGAGAGAGGAGAGACCCCACAGCCCTGCCCCACCCTCCATGGGGCTCCCTGGGTGCTGTGCCTGGTGCTGAGAGAGGAGAGACCCCACAGCCCTGCCCACCCTCCATGGGCTCCCTGGGTGCTGTGCAGGGTGCTGAGAGAGGAGAGATCCCACAGCCCTGCCCACCCTCCATGGGGCTCCCTGGGTGCTGTCCATGGTGCTGAGAGAGGAGACACCCCACAGCCCTGCCCACCCTCCATGGGCTCTCTGGGTGCTGTCCATGGTGCTGAGAGAGGAGAGACCCGCTGAGAGCGGGTTAAGCACACATGGGCGCAAAGTGTAAGGACCGGAATAAGGATCCCAGTTCAAGCCCCCGGCTCCCCCCCTGCAGGGGAGTCGCTTCAGAGGCGAGAAGCAGGTCTGCGGTTTCTATCTCTCCCCCTCTCTGTCCTATCCAACAATGACGACATCAATACAAACAGCTATCACCACAATGACGATAAGGAAACTAGGGCAACAAAAAGAGAGAGAGGAAAAAAAAAAAAAGAGCCCCCAGAGCAGTGGATTCGTGGTGCAGGCACCCACAGTAACCCTGGAGGCAAATAATAACGATGTGTGTATTTTTATTTCTGGGAGCGAGAGCAGCAGAGCCTCTGTTTGGTTCCTGAGGGGTTGGGGATCAAACTCGGGGCCCCATCCCTGAGAGCCGAATGCTTTAAGTCCTGTGGGTCTCGCTCATTCTCTCTTTTTCTTCATTCGTCGGATAGAGGCAGAGAGAAATGGGGATGGGGGAGACAGAGGCACCTGCAGCCTTGGCCCCCCACCCCGTTCGTGAAGCTTGACCCCTGTGGGTGGTGACCAGGTAAACCCACATCCTTGTGCATAGTGACCCGAGAGTCCTGCCATGAGCACCGCCACCCGGCCCCCATCTCTCTCAACCTACCCCCATTAAAGAGCACACGGGGGGATGGATTGTAGCACACATTTCACCAGGCTCTAGCCCCTCGTCCCCGTCTGTGGGGGCAAGCTTCAGGCGCGGCAGAGCAGGGGCTAGGTGTCTCTCAATCTCTCTGTTTTCCACCTTCCTCCCAAAAGAACAAAAAGGAAGAAAAGGTAACTGAGCAGGGAGACAGCAGGATGGTTCTGCCAGAGACTCTCCGGCCTGAGGCTCTGAGGTCCCGGGTTCAGTCCTCAGCACCACCGTCAGCCAGAGCTCAGCAGGCTCTGGGGTCTCTCTCCCTTCTATATGCATAATAATCAATAAATAAAATAAAATAAAAAGGACTGGGGGCCGGCCAGTAAAACACTGGGTGTACATAGTACGAAGCGCAAGGATCCAGGTTCGGGCCCCCTTCTCCCCACCTACAAGGTGGACACTTCACAAACGTAGGCAGCTGTCTCTCTCCCTCTCCATCTCCCCCTCCTCGCTCCATTTCCCTCTGTCCTGTGCACTCAGCCCCAGCAATAACCCTGCAGGCAAAAATAAAATAAAACAAACAAGAGCAAATGAACTAAAATCAGGGGCGGGTGGTGGCGCCCCTGCCGCAACGCGCAAGGACTTGGGTCCAGCCCCTGCTCCCCTCCTGCAGGGGGGAAGCTTTGCGAGGGGTGAAGCAGGGCTGCAGGTGTCTCTATCTCTGCATTCCTCTCAATCTCTGGTTGTCTCTAGCCAATAAATAAAGATGATTTTAAAAAAAAGTGCAAGTCAGACATAAAAACAGCAAGCTGCCTTCAAAGGCCACACGTGCCATCATGCCCTACTGAGCACCTGCCTGTCACCTGTCACACACTACCCCCACCCCAGGTGACTGGGCCTCTGGGGCTGTGCGCTGCAACTGCTCCAGTGGGGTGTCCTGAGGCCCCGAGGTCACCCTGGACTCCTCTGGGCTGCTGGGGCATTTGGGGTCCTTCCCGGCCGGCACCCAGGAGCCCCCTGACCGCCCTGGCTTTAGTTGCCGAAGGTTTTAGTGCTGGGTGGATGGGCGGATGGATGGATGTTGCCTGCAATCTGGGTGTACTGCCTGGTAGAGGGGGCATAAAACACCATCAGGGATGTCTAATGCGGACCCCTCCTCCAGTCCTTGCAGGAGGCCCAGCCCTGAGTCCCGGCACCACC
Organism: Erinaceus europaeus; assembly: GCF_950295315.1. Classification (NCBI taxonomy): domain Eukaryota; kingdom Metazoa; phylum Chordata; class Mammalia; order Eulipotyphla; family Erinaceidae; genus Erinaceus; species Erinaceus europaeus. The sequence goes on along the minus strand of NC_080184.1, from coordinate 12,355,421 downwards.
TGGGAGGTGCCAGGGCAGCAAGGGAGACTGCCCTCTCCCTTTCTGTCTCTGAGTGGAAATAGCCGGCCTGCGGGAGGCCTCAGTGGCGTGGGGGCTGGGCAGGCTGGGTGTCTGCAGCTCAAGTTTCCCTGTGCCCTGGGCCGCCAGCCTGCCTGCCCGTCCCCTTGGTTTCCGGGCAGCTGTCACCTTGGAGAAGCCCTTGACATTCGGCCAGGGAGGCCGAGCTCGGGCCAGGCTGGGGGCTTGAACCGGGGTCCTCTCGCCTGGTGGCGTGTGCGCGCTTTACCCGGGTGAGCTGTCTCCTGCCCCCAGCTGGTGTCTCCGAGGAAGCCCTGTGCACACCTTTGTCCAGCCCAAGCCCCCAGCCCTCGCCTCGCAGGAGGCCCAGCCTTGAGCCCCGACGCCGCCCGGGAGGTGCCAGGGCACCTGGGGAGGCTCCTCTCTCCCTTTCTGTTTCTGAGTCCAACCAGCTGGCCTGTGGGAGGCCTCAGATACACCTCCACACACGGACTCTGAGGCTCCAGTGGAGTATCCATCCTACCAGGCGTGTGGCCCTGGGTTCGAGCCCTAGCAGTCCCACCCACCTTCCCCCCCCCCCCAAAAAAAAAATCAAGTTCCATCTATTTGCAGGGCCAGAAAATTGCCCCAGAGGGATAACTGATTTCTTGAGCCGCAGAGTAGCGTGTCACGGGGTGCTGGCGGGCTGCTTCTCGTATCAGAGATCCTAAGGTCTCAGGTCTCTCTTCCCCCCACCCCCCCACAGCTGGGTCTGGGCAACTATTCCTGGAAGGGGAGTGTGGGCAGGGCTGCCCAGGGGCTGGGAGAAAGGGGGCCCCAAACCTCACACCTCTGGGGAGTGGGGTCAGGCAGGGGTTGGGGGGCCTCGCCGCGGGGGGCGTGGAGCGGACAAAGGCGCCTTCTGGAAGGCGGGCCTCCCTCCATGCAAATCAGCCAGTTTTGTCTGCTACAAAGAGCCACGGGCAGACACCAGCCGAGGGGGGGAGTGGGGGGCGTCGGGAACAGGCCAGAGCCCCCACGATCCTGGGGACTCAGCCCCTAGCCCTTCCTTCTCCAAACCACACACCCAGCAACCCAGGCGGAAGGGAGAAGTGGCACTGGAGGGGCCTCAGGCGAAGTGGGGGTCCCCCCCAACAGGCTATAGGACTTAGGAATCCTCCCCTCATTCCAGATGTGGGCCCGGCCGTGGTGTGGGTGGGGAGGCGGCCCGGCTCTGGGCTCGCCCCTTGATTCTGGGGGTGGCTGGCTCTGTCACCTGGGGACATGCTAGGGACAATTGGGGGTGCTGGGAGGAGGTGGCAAGGCGGCCCACCTCCTTCCTGGGGCCGGAGGGTTGGGGGGCCCTGCTGGGGACACACACAGAGGCCGGAATCTGGAAGCCAGGCGCCGCCAGTTCCAGGAAGAATGAGGCAAACCCTCAAGAATGCCTCCTCCCCGTGGCTGCCTGGCTTTGATTATTTCTCTCTAGAGCAAGACTGGGGGGTCTTTCCCGCCCACCCCCACCCTCGCAAAATCGCACAAGGGAGGCCTAGTCTGGGAAGGGGTGGGGGTGACGGCACATTCCAGACTGTGAGTGAGCTGGGGAGGGAGGCGGCTTGTCCCCCATCTGCCAACCCTGGGCCCCCGAGGAAGCTCCCTGGGGACGACGACGGCTCCAGGGCTGTGGTGTCTCTCCCTCCTCCCTCTGGAGCTCAGCCAGGAGCAGTGGACGCAATCATTTGATACACACAAACACACAAAGAACCAGAGGACTCGGGAGTTTCCCCCAGTGCCTTGGTGATAGCAGGTGGTGCCGGGGCCCGGAGCCCCACCTCCTGTCCCCACCACCCCTGTGGGCCTACCGCCACCCCTGCCTTCTGGAAGCTTCTCCCTTGGCGGCTCGGCCCACCCCCTCAACCGCTGTCAAGAGGTCCCTGGAGGGGCCGGGTGGGTGGGGGCGCCTGGTTGAGCGCACGCGTTACGCTGCGCAAGGCCCCAGGTTCAAGGCCCTGGTCCCCACCTGCAGAGGAAAGTTTCACGAGTGCTGAAGCAGGGCTGCAGGCCCCTCTCTCTCTGTCTCTCTGTCTCTCTCTCTCTCCCCCCTTCCCTCTAGACTTCTGTCTCCGCCCAATGAATAATCTAAATGAGGGGAGGCCGGAACGAGGCGCTGTCCCCGAGAGAGGCCGCCTGTCTGTCACCCACTTACCGGCCCGTCCCGGGCGGGCCACTGACCCCCGACAAGAGCCCAGCGCACGGGCCCCAGGGGCAGAGACTACATTTCCCAGCCGCCCTTGCAGCTAGCCAGCCAATGGGAGGCCGGCACAAGCCCGGCCCCGCCCCCAGCCCTGGGGGTGGGAGAGCTCCTCCCAGGCCCAGGTTCGAGCCCGCTCTGGCCTCCGAGGAGGCGGCTCCTGTACTTGGTGTCTCCCAGGGGCGCGTCCTTGCGGCCTCCTGAACCCAGGGGGGGAAACCGAGGCACAAGGTCACAGGGCCGGCAAAGGTGGGGGGGGGGGAGACAGACAGACAGACAGACGCTGGCTTCGCTGTGGCCCGGGAAGTCATAGTCCAGCCCCGGCACCGCATGGAACAGCCTGCAGCACCGGAGGCGGCTCAGTGGTTCCCCACCCTCCAGCCCCAAGGAGAAACATGCGCCTGCCAGGGGCCTAGCAGGGAGGGGCTCAGTGGTAGGAGCCTTGGGACCCTCAAGCTCGAGGTCTTGGGTTCAATACCCCCCCCCCCAAAAAAAAAAAAGCCGTTTCCTCTAACCCTCAGCCCCTTCCCCGGGGGATAGGCGTCCACAGATAAAGTAAATAGGCTGGGGGAGTCGGGAGGTGGCGCAACAGGTTAAGTGCAGGTGGCGCAAAGCACAAGGACCGACATAAGGCTCCCGGTTCGAGCCCCCGGCTCCCCACCTGCAGGGGAGTCGCTTCCCAGGCAGTGAAGCAGATCTGCAGGTGTCTGTCTTTCTCTCCCCCTCTCTGTCTCCCCCTCCTCTCTCCATTTCTCTCTGTACTAGCCAACAACGACGACATCAATAATACCAACAATAAAACAAGGACAACAAAAGGGAATAAATAAATGAATATAAAAAATTTAAAATAAAGAATAAAAAAAAATCAACTTAAGTGGGGGTATAGCATAATGGTTATGCAAAGAGACTTTCATGCCTGAGGCTCTCAAGTCCCAGGTTCAATCCCCCACACACCAAGCTAGAGTTCAGCAGTGCTCTGGTATATATATATTCAACTTAAAAAAAAAAAAAAGACAAACAGGGGAGCATTACATAGCATAATGCACAGAGTCTCTCAAGCTTGAAGCTCTAAAGTCGCAGGTTCAATCCCCTGCACCACCATAAGCCCAAGTTGAGCAGTGCTCTGGTAAAAAAAAAAAAGATAAACAGAACAAATTCAGGTGTGTGTGTGTGTGTGTGTGTGTGTGTGTGTGTTGTGTACATGTGTGGAGTGAGGCCTCGGGCAAGGAACATCCTCCGGTGCTGGGCAACTCTCGTGTGGTGCTGGGGCTGCTTTCCAGCCCAACCAACGGGGCTTCACGGGCTCACCAGGTACAGCGCCTGCCTCCTTGTGTGATCAAGCCCCAGCTCCAGCGCCCGATGTCAGGCTGCTCCCCCCTCTCGCACACCTCCAGGACCTCCTTAGTCAGAGAAAGTCCCACTTTCTCCTCTGTGGGGTCGTTTGAGGGGGAAAGTTTCATGAGCAGTGGAACAGGGATAGCGGCTGTCTGTCTGTCTCTCTCTCTTTTTGCCTCCAGGATTATCGCTGGAGCTCCGAGCCAGGCACTCCGAATCCACTGCTCCTGATGGCCATCTTTTCATTTCATCTCCCCTATTTAATTCGATAGGATAGAGAGAAATTGAGAGGGGCAGGGCAGGTAGAGGTGGGCACCTGCAGACCTGCTGCGCGGCTTACAAACTGTCCCGGTTGCAGGTGGGGAAGGGGGGGCTCAAAGCTGGATCCTTCTGCATAGTAGTATCTCAATTTTCCTGTCTATCTAAGAAGAAATAGTAAGAAAAAGAGAGATAGTGGGAGTCAGGCGGTGGCACAGCGGGTTAAGCGCAGGTGGCGCCAAACTCAAGGACCGGTGTGAGGATCCTGGTTCGAGCCCCTGGCTCCCCACCTGCAGCGGAGTCACTTCCCAGGTGGTGAAGCAGGTCTGCAGGTGTCTGTCTTTCTCTCCCCCTCTCTGTCTTCCCCTCCTCTCTCCATTTCTCTCTGTCCTATCCAACAACCACGACATCAATAACAACAACAATAATAACTACAACAATAAAACAAGGGCAACAAAAGGTAATAAATAAATATTAAAATTAAAAGAAAAAGAGAGACATTAAGGCTGGGGGCCAGAAGTTAACTTTGTAAGCCGGAAGGGTTCCCTGAAGGTGGAAGTAAGAACCCTACACCGGGTGGGGAGGGGGGACGGTCAGAACTGGGGACCCCAGGGCCTGGGAGCCAGCCCGATGGTTCTGCAGACAGACTCTCCTGCCTGAAGCTCCGAGGCCCCAGGTTCGATCCCCATCACCACCAGCAGCCAGAGCTGGGCAGGGCTCTGGGGAAAACAGAACATAACAAAAGCTTTGCCAACCCCCCGGCCCTGGGTTCGATCCCTGACCCTGCATTCTGCTTCAACAAGTACATGGCCCTCTGGACCTGGTACCTCCTGGGCTGGAGTGAGGCTCTGGGTCTCTCACTAACTCAGTCTAAAATAATGATGATGATGATCCACAGAAGCCCCCTGGCCGCAGTGGAAAAGGCGCTGGAGTCTCAGGCAGGAGGTGTATCTCCATCCCTCGCTTCTCACCACCCCTAACGTGACCCTCTCTCAAAAAAAAAAAAAAAAAAAAGCAAGCAAGCAAGCAATAAAAGTAAAAACTCAACACAAGTTTCAATACAAAAACAGAACCGGCCATGCGGGGTGTGTGTGTGTGTGTGTGTGTGTGTGTTTGGGGGGGGGGGAGCCCCTGCTAAGATCTGGGGGTGGAGGGAGGGGTATCCCAATGGGCAGAACACGGAGCTGAAAAGTCCGTCCTGAGATCCCTGCCTCCCCCTGCTCCATCACCTGACAAAAAAGAAAGAAAGAAAGATCTTTGCACATCTGAAGGAGACGTGGGGACCCTTTGAAAGCAAAGGGAGTTTCCAAGCAGAGGTGGGGGGGAGAAGGAACAACAGCAGCAGCAGCAGCAGCAAAACAAACAAACAAAACCCCAAAAAATCCACGTGAACCCACGCCCCCTCCCCCTCCCCCCCCTCCCGGCGGAAAATGCGCAGCTGCCCCGCGATCCCAGCGCCACAACCCCTGAGACAAAGCTGAAGGCGACAAGGGACACCGGGATCGGAGGGGACGACAGAGGAGAGAGGGAGAGAGAAAGAGAGAGAGAGAGAGAGAGAGAGAGAGAGAAATAAAAGACCCAACGACAAAGACCCCGGGAGGAAAAGAGTTGGGGGCGGGAGGGGGGGGGGAGAGGTTGCTGGCCAAGACGTCGGTGTGATTTGTCACTTTGGAAACTCGACTCGAACAATGTAACCGACCCGGGTCGTGTCCCCCCCACATCCCCGGCCAAGGAAGCCGGGGTGCGGGGGAGAGGGAGGGAGGGAGAGAAAGAGAGAGAGAGAGAAGGTCGTGACCTCTTCCTGGAGGCCCACCCGGCCCCGGACTGGGGGTTCCGCACGTGCCACGTGTCCCCCCCCCCGCACCCCCAAGATGGAGAAGTTTCCCACGCCGCCGCCGCCGGGGGTGGTGATGACGGTGGTGGGTGTCTGCGTCCCTGCGCGGGTGGGTGGGGTGGAGGGATCCCCCGAGGGCCCCCCTCCAGCTGCCCCCCCCCCCGTAAGTGGGAAACGACCCTCAAGGCACTTGGCTGCAACTGTCGGCCGCCGTCCCCGGGCGGGGGTGCGGGGAGAGGGTGGGGGGCGCCCCCCAGAGACGGCGGGAGGCTCCCTGCTGCCCCCCCCCCACGGCCACCCGACCCTCCGGGGCGGCCACACCCGCGCGCGCGCAGCCCCGGCGCCCCGCACCCCGCTGCACACGCGGCCCCCCCGCTTCCTGCGCGCACGCACCGCACCGCACCGCACCGCACCCCCCAATCTCGGGGCCCCGACTCCCCGCTTTCCCGCGCCGCCGCCGCCGCCGCCGCGCACGCCCTCTTTTCTCCCCGCCCTCGCCGGGCCGTCGGCACCCAGCGATCGCGGGAAGAGGAGGAGGGGGAGGGGGAGGGGGAGGGGGGACGGGGTTTGGGGAGGGGTCCCCCGAGGGCCCCCGCACTCACGGCTGTACAGGGCGATGCCCGCCGCGTCCGGCCCGGCGCGCACCTCCAGGCGCAGCGCCTGCTGCTCCGCGTGTCGCTGGATCTCGCCGTTCGCGTCGCCGATGGTGAGCAGCCGGGCGCCGGGAAACACCGACACGGCCGCGCAGGGGCCGGCGCCCGCCGCACCCGCCGCGCCCGCGCCCGGGGCCGCCGCCGCTGCCATCTTAGATCCGGCTCCAGGCCCCGCCGCCGCCGCCGCCCGGGCCCAGGCCGCCGCCGCCGCTGCCCCCGCTGCCCCCGCCGCCGCCGCCGCCGCCGCCGCCGCCGCGCAGGCCGAGCCGAGCCGAGCCGAGCCGGGCAGCGCCGCCTGCGGGCCACACGCAGCCTCGCCGCCGCCCAACCCGCGGCGCTGCGCCCTCTGCAGGCCGGCCCGGCGCGGGGAACCGGGCGCGACGGAAGGAGGGAGGCGCCCCGCCTCTCGGGCGGCGGCGCGGCTTTGTGACGAGAGGGGCGTTGATTGGACGGTCGTGTAGACCCCGCCCCTCGGGCCCCGGCGCCGCTTTGTGAGGTGCGCGCGCCAATTGGATACTCCCGCTGAGCCCCGCCCACCTTGGGCGGGGCACGTCCCTCCCGTAGGCCCTCCCCTCCCCTCGGGCGGCGCCGCTTTATGACGTACGGGCGCCGATTGGCTCTCAGACGGGGCCGGCCCCGCCCCTCGGGCCGCTGGGCGCCGCTTTGTGAGGTGACGCGGCCGGCGGGCCTAGAGAAACACGCCCCTTTGACACTAGGCCCCGCCCCCCGGGCGGTGTCGCCGCTTTGTGAGGTGGCCGCTGCAGGCGCCCCTCGGGCGTAAGCCCCGCCCCTCAGGCTCGGTCGCCGCTGTGTGACGTGACTCCCCCACGGCCACGCCCCCAGGCTCTTTCTCCCCGGGAAGCGTGCGTCAGGGGGCGGGGCCTGAGGACGTATCCCGCCCCCTGGCCGGACCACGCCCCCGGGACCCACCCGGCTTTGTGGGGTGGCACGTGGTGGGGCGGGACCACGTTGCTGGGCGTGGCTTGTGTGGCCACGCCCCTCGGCTGCCCAAACCTTATGAATGGAGCCTGTGTGCCTTGTCCACCAGGGCTGGAAACTCAACCCGGGCTCCCCCTACACCCTGGCTGTCCGGCCCTTCTCTTTTGTCCTTCATTCTCAGCCTTTTACTTTGGCCTTTTTCACTCCGGCCCACCCAATCAAAGACAAGACTCTCCTGCCTGAGGCTCTACGTGCCCAGGTTCAAGCCCCAGCACCGGCAGAATCAGAGAAGCCCTGTTTCACTGTGCACGCCCCACCCCTCACCCCCATGGCCTCCTGGACCGCCCCCACCCACCCTTCCGATGGAACAGTTAGGGGGTACGAGCCCCCCCACCCTATCCCCAGGCAATCAGTGATTCCGTCCCCAGAACTCCTGGGGTTAATCATGGGGGTGACAGGTGTTATAATTAATAATTTAACAGACTCACAGACGGGTAGACAGACAGACGGATGCCCCCCACTCCCAAGTTCCTAAGCACCGGACAACCCACTTGGGTTGGTTCCATGAAGCAGGAGGAAGGGGGAGTGTAGACATCTCATGGACCAGCTTGGGGGGTGGGGGTGGGTGGGGGACATGGAAGGGAGCAGATAGCTCGCCATCGGTTGATCTGGGAATCTAAGGACCCATTTTCATGTCTACACCCTTCTCCCTCCTGTTCCTGTGTGAAGACCCTCACCCTTCATCTGACCTGTTCAGTTCCCTGAGAAACTGGTGGTGGGGACCCCCGAGAAGGTAGAGGGGCCTCACGTCCAGCTGGGTGTGGGCAGATATAAATGGGGGTGAGGGGCGCCCAGACGCCCCTGTACCGCAGGCTCACTAGCAGGCACGGAAAGTGCTGAATTCCGGGGGTTCAGGGGACGAGGAGGTAGAGGTGGGCCTCTTCCGCGGCCCCAAGTCACTGGCTGTCGTTCCGTCACTTAGTGGAGCCTCCGATGTCATTTTCTTCATAGAAGAAGGGGGGAGGGGTGTGATTGGAGGGTTTCTGATTGGGATCTCAGCCCTCCCCTTTATATTCTTTTTTTTTAAACTATGTATTTATTGTCCCTTTTGTTGCCCTTGTTGTTTTATTGCTGTAATTATTATTATTGCAGTTATTGCTGTCGTCGTCGTTGGGTAGGATATCTGTGGAGAGAGGAGGGGAAGACAGAGAGGGGGAGAGAAAGACAGACACCTGCAGACCTGCTTCACCGCCTGGGAAGCGACATCCCTGCAGGTGGGGAGCCGGGGGCTCGAACCGGGAGCCTTCGAGCGGTTCTTGCGCTTTGCGCCACGTGCGCTTAACCCGCTGCGCTACCGCCAACACAATTATTAATAGCAGATGAGCTATTGATAATTAATACTTAATATTTCACTAATATTAAGTATTAAAACCGAGCGGGGGGCAAATAGCATAATAGTTATGCAGAAAGACTCTCATGCCTGAGGCTCCAAAGTTCCAGGTTCAATCCCCCGCATTGCCATAAGCCAGAGCTGAACAGCTCTGGTGTTTCTCTCTGTGTCTGTGTCTTTCTCTCTCTCCATCTCACTCAGTGGATTAAGCGCAGGTGGCACAAAGCACAAGGACCAGCGTCAGGATCCTGGTTCGAGCCCCCAGCTCCCCACCCGCAGGGGAGTCGCTTCATAGGCAGCGAAGCAGGTCTGCAGGTGTCTGTCTTTCTCTCCCCCTATCTGTCTTCCCCTCCTCTCTCCATTTCTCTCTGTCCTATCCAACAACAACGACAACAATAATAACTACAACAATAAAAAACAAAAAGGGGAATAAGTAAATAAATACTAATAGAAAAAAACTATATATATATATATATATATATATATATATATATATATATATATATATATATATATATATATTTAAAACCTTCCTAGGGTTTGCTCCCAGCCAGTCCCGAGCTCCTAGGCTTGATTCCAGGCTGTTCCCAGGTTTAACACCCTTTTTCTCCCCCCAATTTCAGAGACAGCAGGTGAGGATCAGCCTAGGGGTCCCCACCTCAGCCCACCTCTGGAAGTCAGGACGCCTGTGGCAAGGGGGTTCAGAGCAGGGAGACTCACCATGGAGATGGTGAACAGGGAATTGTCGAAGGCCAAGTCTGGAAGGGAGACAGAGGCAGGCCCCTGGGCTGGTGTGAGAAAGGAAGGTCCTGTGACCTCCACCTGCCCCCCCAAACCTGCCCCCATCAGGAAGGCGGGGAGGCTCTGGCTCCCAGAATCCCCTCCCCTCCCCCTTCCAATTCATTCAGCCAGAGATGATACTGGAAACTGTACCTTTAAAATACTTATATATGGGAGATGGGCAGTAGCGCAGCAGGTTAAGTGCACGTGGCGCCAAGCTCAAGGAGCAGCGTAAGGATCCTGGTTCCAGCCCCTGGCTCCCCACCTGCAGGGGAGTCGCTTCACAGGCGGTGAAGCAGGTCTGCAGGTGTCTGTCTTTCTCTCCCCCTCTCTGTCTTCCCCTCCTCTCTCCATTTCTCTCTGTCCTATCCAACAAACATGACAACAACAACAGCAATAATTACAACAATTACCAAAAAAAACAAAAACAAGGGCAACAAAAAGGGAAAAAGAAAAAGAAAAAAAACACATATATATAGGAGTCTGGTGGTAGCGCAGCGGGTTAAGCACATGGCAAGTGTCTATCTTTCTCTCCCCCTCTGTCTTCCCCTCCTCTCTCCATTTCTCTCTGCCCCCTCCAACAACAATAGCTATAACAACAATAACAATAACAACCACAACAAGGGCAACACAGTGGGACTAAATAAGTAAATATACATAGATATAAAATATAGTTATATATTCTGCAGCCCAGCAGTCGCGCCCCTGGCTGAGGGCACACATTCCAATGCACACAGACCCGGGTTCAAGCCCCCAGCCCCCACCTGCAGGGGAGGTTTCACAAGCAGTGAAGCAGAGCTGCAGCTATCCCTGTCTCTCTCCCTCTTCATCTTCCCCAATCCTCTCAATTTCTCTTCTTTATCCAATAATAACATTAAAAAAATAGTTCTTCATTTATGAGAGAGAGAGAGAAATGGAATCAGAACCTCCCTTTGGCACATGCCATGCTGGGAATGGAACTTGGGGCATTTCTCTCCACTTTCTGAAACACCTCAGAGGTGCCAGGCCAGCCCCGCTCCCACCCCCAGTGTGGAGGAAGCCCTGGACTCATGAGGGAGAGGTCTCTCGTAGCATTTTAAAGTGGAAGGCACAAACCTGTGTTGGAGAAGTTCATCTGGGTCCAGCAGGATTCTCGCTCTCTAGAAAAGAATCCACAAGAAGTAACCTGGAGCCCCTCTTGTCCCCCCCACCACACACACCCCCAAGTTGGGAAAACTATACCTGGGGTCACCCCTCTGTCCTGAATCCCCAGGGATAAAAGGAGGAAGAGGGTTGATATTCCCTCCTTTTTTTTTTTTTTTTAATTTTAATCAGAGTCCTGCTCAGCTGTGGCTGATGGTGATGCTGGGGATTGAACCTGGGACTTCAGAGGCTCAGGCAGGGGAGTCTAATTTTTTTTTTTTTTGATGAACCCTGGTGCTGTCTCTAGATTATGTCTTTTTTTGTTGTTGTTCTTGTTGATTTCTAAGAACTCTTTACATATGTGAGGTTTTGTTTTGTTTTGTTTTTTTAAACTCAGAGCCCAGCTCAGCTCTGGCTTCTGGTGGTGCTGGAGATTGAACCTGGACCTCAGAACCTCACGCAGGAGAATCTGTTTCCAGAACCATGGTTCTCTCTCTGGAACACCCACTGCTGGAGACCAAGGTGAAACCAGCATATCCAAGGCAACCAGGGGACTCCACTGTCCTCCTCCCAAGGGTGGCTTCTGAGAAACAGCAGATGCACCTATTACCCCAAGCGGCCACCAGAGGGCGAAAGTGAGGAGGTATCGCCACCCCCCAGCCAGCCCTGGGAAAGCCTCTGGGTGTCCACCCTCCCCTATCCCACTCCCCAAATTGGGCTGGAGAATCCCCTCCCCCAACCTTCCAGCTCCCCCCAAAAGCAGCCATAGGATGTGCCCAGGGACAATCTTACCGTTTCTTCTGAAGGTGTTTTACTTTCACTGGAAATAACAGAGAAATGAATATTGGTGAGATTTTGTTGTTGATGTTGGGTGGGGTGGGGGCAGGAAGTCATAATATTATAAATAACCCCAGAAACACCCCCCCAATTCATACATGTGGGACCCCCCCCCCAGCCTTACCCTCTCCCCCCAGTGTGGCACTCAACAAGAGAGCCATTGTAAACTTTTATTATTTTATTTTATTTTTTAAAAGGTTTTATTGATTTATTAATGAGAAGGATAGGAGGAGAGAGAGAAAGAACCAGACACCACTCTGGTACATGTCCTGCCGGGGGTCAGACTCAGGACCTCATGCTTGAGAGTCCAATGCTTAATCCACTGCGCCACCTCCCGGACCACTATTTTATTTTATTTTATTTTATTTTATTTTATAGAGACTGAGAAGGTAGAGAGGGAGCCAAGTGGCAGAGCACCTTGTTAAGCACTCACATTACAGTGCACAGGGACCCAGGTTCAAGCCCCTCGTCCCCACCTGCAGGGGGAAAGCTTCATGAGTGGTGAAGCAGGGCTGCAGGTGTCTCTCTGTCTCTCTCCCTCTCTATTTCCTCCTCCCTCCACAATTTTTCTGATTATGTCCAATACTAAAGAAAGAAATTATTTAATATAAAATGTCTTATTAGTTTTAAAAAAGAGAGAGAGAGAAGGCAGAGAGAGAAGAGAGAGTGAGAGAGAGAGCCTCCTGCAGCCCTGCTTCACCACTCATGAAACACACACACACACAAACACATACACACATACCTGTAAGGGGGGCCAGGGGTTTGAACCCCGGTCCTTGTGCATGGTAGTCTAGAAGAGGCACCATTGTCCAGCCCTGATATTGTGGTCTTTTGAACTCTCTCTCCCTGACTCTCTGTCTCTGTCTCTCTCTCACCTCTTTGTCTCTTGATGTGAAAAAGTCATCCCAGCGTGGCAAAGCATTAATAACTAGTTAAACTAAAAACACATATGGATGTGAGGCTCCCAGGTCCCAGGTTCAATCCCCAGCACCACCATCAGCCAGAGCTGAGCAGGACTCTGGTCTCTCTCTCTCATTAAAATAAAACAAACAAACAAACCAACAAAATTATGTATGAGGACTGATTGGTGGTACACTTGGTAAAGTTCACACAGTACCATGCCCAGGACCAGGGTTCAAGATCTCTGTGCCTACTTGCAGGAGCGAAGTTTCATGAGCAAGCAATGGAGCAGGGCTTCAGGTGTCTCCTCTCTCTCTCTCTTTCTTTCTTTCTCTCTCTCTTTCTCTCTCTCTCTCTGTCTTTTCTCCTTTTTAGATGGAGTTCAACCGTGGAGCACATGCTGTGTTTGCAGGAGGTCCTGGGTTCAAACTCTAGCACCAGAAATAAAATGAAATGAAATAAAATAAATAAAATAAAATCTGGCCAGAGCATTCTCTTCAGCCCTTGGGACTCTCTTGGGTCTGTTTTTACCTCTTTTGATCACTACAGCCACAGCCACCAATCCCACCAAGAGGAGAAAGACACCTGCCAGGCTCAAAGACAGCGCCAGGATCCACGTGGGCACTGGAATGAATGAACGAATGAACGAACGAATGAATGAATGAACGCATGACAATAGAGCCAAAAGCCCAATCAGATCGCAGGTTTCCCCGCGGGCAGAAGCGAGAGCCCCGCCCAGCCACGTGGTTCTTCCAGATAAGTTGAAGGCTCGCTTTGGTCTCATTTGCATAGACACACCCACCACCCCCGGCCACGGTGATTGGTTGCAGCAGGCACGCCCCCCCTAGATCAGCCAATGGGAACTACGAATGGACAAGCAAAGCTGCTGGAGGGACCTGGCGACAGTCCCACAAGCAGTCTGCGTGCCACCACCACCAGATGCCAGAGCTGAGCAGGACTCTGGTAAAACAACTACAACAACAAAATCTTAATTTAAAAAAAATAAAAAGAGAGAGAACCCTGATGTCCAACAACAGATAAGTGGCTGAGAAAATTGTTACCTATATACCCAGTGGAATACTACTCAGCTATTAAAAATGGTGACTTCACTTTTCACTTCATCTTCTATGGAGCTTGAAGGAATCATGTTCAGTGAGATAAGTCAGAAAGAAAAAGGATGATTATGGGGTGATCTTACTCATAGACAGAAGTTGAAAAATACTACAATGAATAATTTTTAAAACAAAAGGTTCCTGGCAGAGGGTAGATAGCATAATGGTTCTGCAAACAGATGTTCACGTCTGAGGCTCCAAAGTTTCAGGCTGAATCCCCCAAATCACCATATAAGCCAGAGCTGAACAGTGCTCTGGCTAAAAAAAAAAAAGAAAGAAAGAAAGGAAAGAAAGAGAAGAAGGAAGAAGGAAGGAAGGAAGTACTACCATAACACTAACCTGCCTTCCCTGGGCAGACGACCTCACCAATGTGTCCTGGAACCCCACCTCCCCAGAATCCTGCCCCACTAGGGAAAGAGAGAGAGAGAGGCTGGAAGTATGGATCGACCTGTCAACGCCCATGTTTTTTGCTGTATTTTTACTGTATTTTGCTGTTGACTGTAAAGCATTAATCCCCCCCATAAAGGGGAGAGGGAGAGGGAGAAGGAGAGGGAGAGGGAGTCTGAGCTGTTGTGCTTTGGCCCTCCAAAAACAGCTTCCAGGGAGTCGGGCGGTAGCGCAGCTGGTTAAGCGCAGGCGGTGCGAAGCGCAAGGACCGGCATAAGGATCCTGGTTCGAGCCCCTGGCTCCCCACCTGCAGGGGAGTCACTTCACAGGCGGTGAAGCAGGTCTGCAGGTGTCTGTCTTTCTCTCCCCCTCTCTGTCTTCCCCTCCTCTCTCCATTTCTCTCTGTCCTATCCAACAACGACGACATCAATATCAACAATAATCATAACTACAACAATGAAAAAACAAGAGCAACAAAAGGGAATAAAAAAATAAATATTAAAAAAAAAAAAAAGAACAGCTTCCAGGGCTGACTACTGAAGAGAGAGCTCAAGGAGATTGGGCTGTAGTGCAGCGGGTTAAGCGCACATGGTATAAAGCTTAAGGACTGGCGTAAAGATCCTTGTTCGAGCCCCTGGAACCCCACCTTCAGGGGAGGAGGTCGCTTCAAAAACAGTGAAGCAGGTCTGCAGGTGTCTGTCTTTCTCTCCCCCTCTCTGTCTCCCCCTCCTCTCTCCATTTCTCTCTGTCCTATCCAACAACAATAGCAATGGCAACAATAACAATAATGACAACAACAAGGGCAACAAAATGGGCGAAAATGGCCTCCAGTAGAGAGAGAGAGAGAGCTCACTGAGTAGAGGCTCTGGCTTGCCAAGCTCTCCATCCAGGTTTGAGGATGGTGCCACATGCCAAGTGCCACAGTACCAGTGGAAGCTCCTTCTTGATGGACTCAGTCTCTTTCTCAGGATGGAAAAAAAAAATCTGCTGTAGGGAGAGAGAGAGAGAGAAATAAAAGGAGTCTTTCTCAGCGAGACCGAGAAATCGCCCTGCCTATGGTGGTGGTGGTTGGGAGTTAAGCCGAGAGGCAGGCACCATACAGGGAGACTTTCACTTGGTGTCAGCGGGCTGGAGGCTCTCACTCCCCCACTCTGAGGCCACAGTCCCAGGTGCAAAAAGAAGCCTTTGAGAACACATCTGTTGTCAAGCCAGGGGCCGGAGGAGTAACAGAGATGGATCTGTCCTCTAGTACCATAAAGCACTCTCTCTTATTTGAGACAGAGGCAAAGGAGAGAGAGAGAGAGATTGATTGAGATTGATTCCAGAGCCCTACTCAGCTCTGGCTCATGGTAGTGCTGGGGAGTGAACATGGGACCTCAGAGCCTCAGGCAGGAGAGTCTGTTTGCAGAATCACAATGTTATCTCCTTGGTCCTGTTTTTTTTTCTTGTTGATTCATAAAAACTCTCTACATATGTGGCATTTCTTTTGAATCCAGAGCCCTGCTCAGCTCTGGCTTCTGGCGGTGCTGAAGACTGAACCTGGGGCCTCAGAGCCTCAGGCAAGAGAGTCTTTTTTCCATAACCACCAATACTATCTCCTCAGTGCCTACCTTTTCCTCCTTTTTACTTCAGTGAGAGAGAGAGAGAGAGAGAGATTGAGAGAAGGAGGGAGGGAGGGAGAGAGGGAGGGCAGGGGTAGATAACATAATGGTTCTGCAAACAGACTCTCCTGCCTGAGGCTCTGAAGTCCCAGGTTCAATCCTCAACACAACCAGAAGCCAGAGCTGAGCAGGGCTCTGGAAAAAGAAAGAAAGAAAGAAAGAAAGAAAGAAAGAAAGAAAGAAAGAAAGAAAGAGAAAAAGAAATCAATAAATATATATAGAGAGAGAGGAAGGAGGGAGAGATGCCACACAACACCAGAGCTTTCTCCTGTGGTATGACACTTCCTAGGTGGTACCAGGGACTCACTTAGCAAGGCAAATACACTACCCAAAGGCCTCTTTCTCTCTCAATCTCTCTCTCTCCCTCCTCTCTCTCTCTCTATCTCTCCCTCTCTCTCTCCCTCTTCTCTCTTCCCCCTCTCTCTCTTTCCTCACTCTCTCTCCCTCCTCTCTCTCCCTCCTCTCTCTATCTCAATCTCTCTCTCCTCTCTCTCCTCCATCTCTCTCTCTCCTCCACCTCTCTCTCTCTCTCTCTCTCTCTCTCCAGTCCCTAAGCTTTGTTCAGCCTCTGTTCCCCTTTCCCCCCCAGCCCTGCCCCCACCAGTAGTCACAGGAGCCCAGGAAATAATGCAGCTCCACCTGCCAGGAGGTTGGCGGTTTGACAATCCAAACACCCAACCCTTGGAAACCTGGTGCTTCTGCTCTGTGACTTCTCTGCCTCAATTTCCCTTCCTGTCCATTGAGGAGACTCTCTTTGCCCCGCTGGGGGGGGGGGGGTTTTGTCGTCTTGGGAGCATAAGAGAAAAGAGGTATGATCCCCACCCACCCCAAAGCAAAGCAAGCAGGGTCCCTCCCCCGGGAGACCCCCCCCCCAGGAGCGAGTGTCTGTGGTAGCGCAGGGAACAGTGTGGGGAACAGCGTGTGCGAGGCCTCACCTGGAAAGGAGAGGTGCACCTGCTCGCTGAGGTCCGAGAGTTGGGGCTGCTGGTGCTCCCCCAGGACCCCGTACTGGCACTGGAACGGGCCTCCCGGGGCCTCCCTGCCGCTCAGGTTGAAGGTGACCCGGAGCTGGTCTGCCGGGGCCTGAACGAGTTGGAGTATCTGGCCGCCCTGGTACAGCGTGAAGTTGGCCCCCGGGAAGCCCTCCGGGGCCACGCAGGCGATGTGGATGGGGTCCTCGTGGGTGCTGGGGTGCGGGGGCACCAGCAGGATGGAGGGGGGCGGGAAGGCCGAGGAGCCTGTGGGGCGTAGGGGGTGGGGGAAGGGGGAGGTGGTTAGAGTCCAGGGTGGCCTGGCTGTGTGGCCTTGGGGACCCTCTCTGGGCCTTGGTTGGATCCTGAGTTATACTTAATCTTCTTCTTCTTCTTTTTTTTTTTCCTCCAAGGTTATTGCCAGGGCTCCGTGCCTGCACCACGAATCCACAGCTCCTGGAGACCATTTTTCCCCCTTTTGTTGCCCTTGTTGTTTTATCATTGTTGTGGTTATTATTATTGTTGTTGTTGTTGCTGTCATTGAATAGGACAGAGAGAAATGGAGAGAGAAGGGGAAGACAGAGAGGGGGAGAGAAAGACAGACACCTGCAGACCTGCTTCACCGCCTGGGAAGCGACTCCCCTGCAGGTGGGGAGCCGGGGGCTCGAACCAGGATCCTTACGCCGGTCCTTGCGCTTTGCACCACGTGAGCTTAACCCGTTGCACTACCACCGACTCCCAATTTTTTTTTTCTCTTTATTTATTTATGGATCGAGACAGCCAGAGATCAAGAGGGAATGAGGTTGATAGGGAGAGAGACAAAGAGACACCTGCAGCTCTGCTTCACCACTCACAAAGCTTTCCCCCTGCAGGTGGGGACCTGGGAGCTCAAACCTGGGTCCTTGCTCACTGTAACATGTGTGCTCGACCAGGTGCACCACCACCTGGCCCCCTGGGCCTTGCTTCTCAAAGAATCTTTCTTGGGAGTCAGGCAGTGGTGCACCTGGTTAATCGCACATATTATAATGCACAAGGACTTGGGTTCAAGCCCCCGGCTCCCACCTGCAGAGGGAAGCTTCCAGAGTGTCGGAGCAGGGTTGCAGGTATCTATGTATTTCTGTCTCTCTCTATCTCCTCCTTGCCCTCTTGATTTCTCTCTGTCTTTATCTGAAATGAAGACATTTAAAAATATTTATTTATTCATTTTCCCTTTTTGTTGCCCTTGTTGTTTTCTTGTTGTTATTATTGTTGTTGTTATTGATGTCATCATTGTTGGATAGGACAGAAAGAAATGGAGAGAGGAGGGGAAAGCAGAGGTGGGAAAGAAAGACAGACACCTGCAGACCTGCTTCACCGCCTGTGAAGCGACTCCCCTGCAGGTGGGGAGCCGGGGGCTCGAACCGGGATCCTTACCCTGGTCCTTGTGCTTCACACCACATGCGCTTAACCTGCTGCGCTGATGCCTGACTCCCGAAATAAAGACATTTTTAAAGGAATGCTGTTTGTCATCCCTGAGACTTTACCTTCTCTGAAGCCATTTTTTTTTCTTCAGATAAAGAGACACAGAGAGAGAGAGAAACCCCAGCCCTGCAGCTTCCTCCAGTGCAGTTGGGGGGAGGGGCTGGGCTCGAACCCAAGTCATGCACATGGCAAAGCAGTGCAGAGTCCACATCCACGGGGGTTACTCAGCCAGCCCCTGCCCCCTTTTAACTTTTTTTTTTTTTATGGAGATACAAATTGAGAGGTGGGTGGGGGGAGAGACTAAGAGAGACAGTTGTAGACCTGCTGTAGCCCTGGGAGACAGGGAGGGCTGGGAAAAGGCTGCCTCTGTGTGTGTGTGTGGGGGGGGCAAGCCTAGAGGCCTTCCTAGAAGAGGTGCCACAAGCAAATGGGCACAGGTTGGATGTGATGCAATGAGGGTGTGAGCCGGGTGTAGTGGGAGCAAGGACAGCCGGACAGGTGGACAGAGAGGGCTTCCTCTTGTTCCCCAAGGCTACAAAAGAAGAAAAGGGATTTTTGTTTTGGTAGAGAGGACAGCTTCTCTGGGCAGGAAATCAGCATATCAAGAGGGTCCCCCTGTGGGGGGTTCCCCAGGGTCCTGAGGAGAGCAAGGTCACCCCAAGCCTTCCCTTAAACTATCTATCTTCCCTCCCTGGGGCCACAGAGGGGAGGAGTCCTTGCCTTGTGGGAGGGTGGGTGAGAGTTCTCCCCCAAATTCTGGTGGATCCTAAAGCAACCCCAGAACTTGGGGAGGGTCCCCGTGGCTTGCTTGGGGACCCCAGACTTACCGGCTGCGGTCAGAAGTAGAAGTGCCAAGGGCATATCTTCTCCAGGAGGGACCCGAGTTCTGGCGGGGCTGGGGCTAGCAGCCAAACCCTCCTGTGGGGCCTGGCCAGGCGGGGGCGGGGGGGGGGGGGAGGAGAAGGGGGGACATGGGGACATTGTTGCCAGGAAGACACACACACACACACACACACACACACACACACACACACACACACACACGCCCCAGCACCAGCCCAATTGCACCAGAGGGATGTGTGTGTGTGTTTCCCCTTTTTCACTGACTGCTCAGAGGCCTCCCAGAACCAAGGCCAATTGGAAAACCATTTGCCCAAAGCCAAAAATGAACAAGCTGTGTGGGCAGAAGGTGGAAGGACCCAGCCGCCCCTTAGGGCTATGACCTTGGTGCTAGAACCTGGCTTGCTGGGCTGTCCAGCTCTGGTTTCTGGTGGTGCTGGGGATTGAACCTGGGAACTCAAGAGACTTAGGCAGGAGAGACTCTTTTGCCTCCCCAGCCCAGTTAAAAATGCATTTTGGGGTTTGGGCGGTAGCGCAGCAAGTTAAGCGCAGGTGATGCAAAGTGCAAGGACCGGCATAAGGATCCTGGTTCGAGCCCCAGCTCCCCACCTGCAGGGGAGTCGCTTCCCAGGCGGTGAAGCAGGTCTGCAGGTGTCTGTCTTTCTCTCCCCATCTCTGTCTTCCTCTCCTCTCTCCATTTCTCTCTGTCCTATCCAACAACAATGACAACAACAACAACAATTACAACAATAAGCAAGGGCAACAAAAGGGAATCAACAAATAAATAAATCAAAGGAAATCAAAGGAAAATAATAAATAGGATTTAGTTGGGCCAAGGACACAATATAGTGGTTCTGCAGAGAGACTGTCCTGCCTGAGGCTCTGAGATGGGTCCCGGCCACAACAAGGGCAACAAAAGGGAATAAATAAATAAATAAATAAATAAGAAACAGAAGGATGAATATGGGATGATCTCACTCATAGGCAGAAACTGAAAAACAAGATCCGAAGGGAAAATTCTAAGCAGAACCGGGACTGGAGTTGGTGTCTTGCACCAAAGTCAAAGACTCTGGGGGTGGGGAGAGGGTTCTGGTCCTGGAACAGGATGACAGAGAAGGACCTAGTGGGGGTTGTAGTGTCATGTAGAAAACTGGGAAATGTTACACATGTACAAACTACTGTATTGAACGTTGACTGTAAAGCATTAATTCCCCCAATAAAGAAATAAAAAAGCATGCATATAAAAATGCATTTTAATGAGAGAGAGAGATAGAGAGACGCCAGAACCCTGCTCAGCTCTGGCTTCTGGTGGTGCCGAGAGGGAGAGGGATTCTGTTGAGTCAGCCACCCTGTAGCTCCCTGCCTGTGTCCCCCCATCTCTACCCAGGGTTACTGCTGGGGTTTGGTGCCTGCACTATGAATCCACTGCTCCTGGAGGATGTTTTTCCCCTAGTGCTGTGTGGTACCAGGGCTCAGACCTGGGCTGTGTGTGCCCTGCCTGGTGAGCTGTGTGTCCAGGAGAAATTCAGAAAAGCCCTTGGCAGTGCTCATAGCTCAGTGGGGAACTGAGAAAGGCCCTCACTTTCATTTCCCAGGCTCAGGGAAGATGGGAAGAGGAAGAGAGAGAGAGAGAGAGAGAGAGGGAGAGAGAGAGAGCTGGCTCATGCTTTCTGTGCTCTCTCTCTCTTTTATTTTTCTCTGCAGAACTGCTCAGCTCTGGCCTCTGGTGGTGCTGGGGATTGAACTGGGACTTTGGAGCCTCAGGCAGGAGAGTCTACAGAACCACTGTGTTATCTTCCCCTTCTTTCTCTCTCTCCCTCCCTCTCTCTCTCCCCCACCTCTCTTTCTTTTTCTTTTTAATATAATTTATTTCTTTATTGGGGAATTAATGCTTTACATTCAACAGTAAATACAATAGTTTGTACATGCGTAACATTCCCCAGATTCCCATTTAACAATACAACCCCCACTATGTCATTCATCATCTTTCATGGACCTGTATTCTCCCCACCCACCCACCCACCCACCCCAGAGTCTTTTACTTTGGTGTAATACTCCAATTCCATTTCAGGTTCGACTTGTGTTTTCTTTTCTGATCTTGTTTTTCAACTTCGGCCTGAGAGTGAGATCATCCCATATTCATCCTTCTGTTTCTGACTTATTTCACTCAACATGATTTTTTCAAGGTCCATCCAAGATCGGCTGAAAATGGTGAAGTCACCATTTTTTACAGCTGAGTAGTATTCCATTGTGTATATAGACCACAACTTGCTCAGCCACTCATCTGTTGTTGGACATCTGGGTTGCTTCCAGGTCCTCTCTTTATTTTTCTTTCTCTATCCAATACAAATATTGATAATAGTGGTCCGGGAGGTGGCACAGTGGATAAAGCATTGGACCCTCAAGCATGAGGTGTTGAGTTCAATCCCTGGCAGCACATGTACAGGAGTGATGCCTGGTTCTCTCTCTCTCTCTCTCTGCTATCTTTCTCGCTAATAAAGAAGTAAAATATTTTAAAAAGATTGACAATAAAATATATAAGTATATATTTTAAAAGAGAATGAGAAGGATACCGGAGAAAGAGAGAGAGAGCGATAGGAGAGGCCCCACAGGTCTTATCCAGCACCAGTGAATTTCCCCCCTTGCAGATGGTATAGCCATGCCGCGGAGTATTACACAGCCCTGTAAAGGGATGAAAGGGCTGGGCCGATGGCTCACTCAGCTGGGGCATTTGTTTCCTCATGGGCATGACTCGGGTTTGAGTCCTGTCCCCACTGCACTGGTGTGAGCTTTAGTGCTGTGACTTCCTTCCCTTACAAATTTCATCCTCTCAACTCTGGCTTCTGGTGGTGCTAGGGACTGAGCCCAGGGTCCCGGAGCCCCAGGCAGGAGAGCCGTTTTGCAGAACCCCTGCGCTGACTCCCATTCGGGTGCTGTAGTTTCTTTTCTGTCTTTTCTCATGCCTGCAGCCCCGGTTGCCTCCCGGCATCATAAGAAAGACGCCTCCGCACTAGGGGCAGCTGTTGGAGCTGTGCTCTCTCTCTCTCTCTCTTTCACATTATAGCTGAGTGCAGAAGCGGCCAGGGAGCAGAGAAATCATGCGTGTGCGTGGTCCTGGTGCCACCAGAGGTCAAACACGGCAGGCGGTAGTGCAGCGGGTTAAGCGCAAAGTGCAAGGAGCAGCGTAAGCATCCAGGTTCGAGCCCCTGGTTCCCCACCTGCAGGGGAGTCGCTTCCCAGGCGGTGAAGCAGGTCTGCAGGTGTCTGTCTTTCTCTCCCCCTCTCTGTCTTCACCTCCTCTCTCCTTTTCTCTCTGTCCTATCCAACAACAATGACATCAATAACAATACAACAACAAAGGGACAAAAGGAAATAAATATGAAAGAAAGAAAGAACGAGAAAAAACAGAAGCCGGACAGAGTTTTCACATTGTCTGAGGCCAAGGGAGAGGGTGCTGTTGTGGTGAACAGCTGGGGGCGAGGGTGGGAAGGAGGAAGAGAGAGCTGGAGGGCCAGGCCTTGAGTTTCTTTTTGAGCTGGGGCTGCTCTTGTGGGGAGGAGAAATGGAGGCCCGCGGGCGCTTGCACAATGGGATGAATGTCCCAACAGCTATAGAGCTTTTCACTGAAAAACAATGAAGCAACAGGAACTGAACCGGAATTAAAAAAAAAAAAAAAGAAAAGAAAAATTCACGCGGGGCCAAACTTCCCAATCGGTGAAGCAGGGCTGCAGGTATCTCTCTCTGTCTCTCTCATTCTCTGTCTCCTCCCCTCCTCTTGTTTTCTCGCTGGACCTAGCCAACATAAATAAATAAATAACAAAAAATTATTTTAAAGATTTAATTTTTAATATTTACTTATTTACTTATTCCCTTTGTTGCTCTTGTTGTTTTATTGTTGTTATTATTGTTGTTGTTGTTGATGCCAAGGCTTAAGTTTGATACTTTGTGGGGGGTGCAGGACAGAATCAAGCCGTGACTTTTGCGGTGGTGGGTAGGGATCAGGCAGAAGTTTGAGACTTTGTGCCTCTAAGGTAAAGTCAAGCCTCATGTTTGAGGCTTTTGTGGGTGCAGGGTGGGATCCAACCCCAGTTACTGACTTTTGGCTCACAGGAAAGGGCCCAACTTGAGTTTGAGACTTTAGGGGGGATGGGGATTCGAACCTGAGACTACGCTCAGAGTAACCCAACGGGGACGGGCTTGGCCCCGCCTCCACTGGGACAGTTTACGGGCGGGGAGCAGGGTCAAGCCCCGCCTCTATTTTGTAAGACCCGCCCCATTCAAGCACAGGCACGCGCGGTGTATTCTGGGAAAACCTTAGTTAGGGCTGAAAAGGACCTCACCGCCTTTCCCCTTAGCAGTCTTCAATTTTCGCCTGAGATAAAAACAGGAGCGTGCGACCTCCCCCCCACCCCGGGTTTCAATTTCATTCACTCCCCTGATATTGACGAAGAGTTAAATGCTACCCCGGATAACCACCCTGGAGCAAGCGTGTGTTGTCAGGGCGCGTCAGGCATCTCTCTAGGCAACCAGGCTCTCAGGGGGGAGCGTGTGTGGGGGGTCCACTACTCTGTGCTCCGCTGCTTTTCTTTGGCGGGCAAGCGCGGGCGGCCAATGAGCGCCGCCCAGGGGAAGACTGGGCGGGGTCAGCTCTTAAAGGAACCGCCGCCAGCCAGCAGACCCGAGGGTGACCAGGATGATGGCGGCCAGCGCGGCCCTAATACTGGCCCTCTGGCTGCTACTGCCGCCGCCGGGGGTGGCAGGGGCAGGGCCCCCGCCGATCCAGGACGGCGAGTTCACGTTCCTGTTGCCGGCGGGGAGGAAACAGTGTTTCTACCAGTCCGCGCCGGCCAACGCGAGCATGGAGACTGAGTTCCAGGTAGACCGAGTGCCAAATCGCAGAGGGGGAGGAGCCTGCCCGCCAGAGGGCGTGGCCATGTAAATGAGAAGGGTGTGGCTATGCAGAGCAGAATTGGGGCTTGACCATGGGGTGTGGCTATGCAAAGGAACGGAAGGAAGGCCAGAGAGACCTAGACTAGAGCTAGACTGGACTAGGCGTGGTCAGGATAGGGCAGGGCTATGCAAAGTAGACAGGGGTCTGGCCAATAGGGTGGGGATATGCAAATGAGGCAGGCAGGCTGGTCCGCAGGTGGTGTGGGGGCGTGGCCAGTGTAGGGCGCAGCTTTGTAGAGATTGAGGGTGCTGGCCAATAGGGTGAGGCTATGCAAAGGAGATGACTTTTCATTCTGATACAGGATTGGGCTAGGGGTGGGGGCGTGGTGAGTGCAGGGCGGGACAATGCAAAGTGGAGAAGGGACTGACCTGTAGGGAGGTTTTATGCAAAGCAGAGTGGGCGTGGTCCTGTGGGACAGGGTTTTGAATGTGGAGAGGCCTGGGCACTGTGGCTGGTCAGGGGCGTGGTTATCATCCGGGGGCGGGGCCAGGGTTGACAGCCCGGAGGCCAGGACTGGTGGGCGTGGCTTGGCTGCAGGAGGATTTCTCATTGGTTGATGCTCCAGGGCGGGCCCCCGGGGCACCGAGGGGGCGTGGTTGGGTGGAAGCAGGTCAGCAGGTGTTCTAGGAAACTGGGTGGGCGGGGCGTGGGTCTGTCTGGGGGTGCAGGTGTGGTTGAGTCCCGTAATGCCCTGTCTGCAGGGGCCGGAGATGACTTGTGTAGCCTCGCCTGACCCTGATGGACCCCAGGCCCTCCACCCCACCCCCCTGTTCTTACCTGCCCCCAGGTGATCGGAGGCGCAGGGCTGGACGTAGACTTCACCCTGGAGAGCCCCCAGGGCGTCCTGCTGGTCAGCGATTCCCGCAAGGCAGACGGGGCGCACACGTGAGTGGAGCCCGGGCTTAGGTTACAGCCCTGCCCTCCCCCGGCCGGCCTCGGGTTACTGCCCTGGCTCAGGGTCAAGGCCATGACAGCGTTCTCTCTGTCTGTCCGCCTGTCTGCCCAGGGTGGAGCCCACTGAGGCTGGAGACTACAAGCTGTGCTTTGACAATTCCTTCAGCACCATCTCCGAGAAGCTGGTGTTCTTCGAACTCATCTTTGACAGCCTGCAGGAAGATGAGGAAGTAGAGGGCTGGGCAGAGGTCCTGGAGCCCGAGGAGATGCTGGATGTGAAGATGGAAGACATCAAGGTGGCCCCTGGCTTAGGGCCACCGCGTCCTGTGCTTCCACTTCTGCCAGGCCCCACAGCCTTGCTCCACAGTGGTGCCTCCGGCACTTAAAAAGAAAAAAAAAATATATATATATATATAACATTTTCTTTATTAATGAGAGGGATAGGAGGAAAGAATCAAATACCACTCTGGGACATGTGCTGCTGAAGATTGAATTCAGGACCTCATGCTTGAGAGTGCCATTTCCGGGACCACAAATATATATATTTGTATTTTAATATTTAATTTAAATATCTTATTAATGAGAAAGATAGAAGGAACCAGACATCAGCCTGGCACATGTGTTGCCAGGGATTGAACTCTGGATGTCATGCTTTTTTTATTTTAATATTTTTTATTTATCTTTATACTGGATATAGACAGCCAGAAATCAAGAGGGAAAGGGGAGATAGGGAGGGAGATTGACAGAGAAACACATGTAGCCCCACTTCACCACTTGTGAAGCTTTCTGCCTGCAGGTGGGGATGAGGGGCTCAAACCTGGGTCTGTGCGCACTGAAATATGTGAGCTCAACCAGGTGCTTCACCACCTAGCCAGCCCTGAGCGGGGGGCTCCCTGGGTGCTGGGCCTGGTGCTGAGAAAGGAGAGAACCCACAGCTCTGCCCACCCTCCATGGGCTCCCTGGGTGCTGTGCCTGGTGCTGAGAGAGGAGAGACCCCACAGCCCCGCCCACCCTCCATGGGCTCCCTGGGTGCTGTGCCTGGTGCTGAGAGAGGAGAGACCCCACAGCCCTGCCCACCCTCCATGGGCTCCCTGGGTGCTGTGCATGGTGCTGAGAGAGGAGAGACCCCCACAGCCCTGCCCACCCTCCATGGGCTCCCTGGGTGCTGTGCATGGTGCTGAGAGAGGAGAAACCCCACAGCCCTGCCCACCCTCCATGGGCTCCCTGGGTGCTGTCCATGGTGCTGAGAGGCTGAGAGAGGAGAGACCCCACAGCCCTGCCCACCCTCCATGGGGCTCCCTGGGTGCTGTCCATGGTGCTGAGAGGCTGAGAGAGGAGAGACCCCACAGCCCTGCCCACCCTCCATGGGCTCCCTGGGTGCTGTCCATGGTGCTGAGACGAGGAGCACCACTATGACTTGGCCTCCCCTGACCTCCTCCAGGAGTCCATCGAGACCATGAGGACGCGGCTGGAGCGAAGCATCCAGGTCCTGACACTGCTGCGTGCGTTCGAGGCGCGGGACCGGAACCTCCAAGAAGGGAACCTGGAGCGTGTCAACTTCTGGTCGGCGGTGAACGTGGCGGCCCTCCTGCTCGTGGCGGCGCTGCAGGTGTGCACCCTCAAGCGCTTCTTCAAGGATCAGCGGCCGATGCCCACGTAGCCAGCCACCACAGGCCCAGATAGGAGGCTGGGTCATAGCCGTGGGGGTCCCCCGGGAGAGATTCCCCCTTGCCAAAGGCAGAAAGCACTGCCCCCTTTGTTGCCAAGTTGGGGGGGGGCGCGGTGGCGTTCTGCGACAGCCCCTGCGTTTTCTGGAAGCTTCTAGAATTGTGCCTTAGCCGAGTCTTCCAGCCTGTTCTGGAGCGAAGCCACAATTGCCACCCCCTGCACCTGGCTCAGCCTCTGGGGGAGGGGGGTGGCTCCTGCCAGGTTGTCACTTAATTCGGCAGCGAGGGGCTCCAGGGCCCTTGGCCCAGCCAGCACGCACGCACGGGGTGGCTGGGAGTGAGAACGGGTACGGAGAACCCCTTGTTTGGCCCATCTCGCAGGCAGGGAGACACCCCCCCCCCACCACGGGCTGAGGGGTGGCCTCCTTAGTCCCCCCCTAGCTTGCCTGGGAACCTTCCAGAACGGAGGGTGGTGACCATGTGGCCTCGGGCACCCTGATTCAATAAATCTTGGTTGGAAAGACTGTAGTGCCTGGTGATTTGGGGGTTCAGGGATACCAGTTGGCAAACGGATATGTGTATGTGGTGGGGGTGGTTCTGGGAAAGGGAGAAGACATATATGCCAGCAGTGGAGTTTCCTCTGGTTCCTTGCCGCTTCCCAGGTGGTGCCAGGGCCCACACCCAATGAGCGAGCTAGCTCCCAGGTCCATTCTTGACGGATGAAGGGTAGGAAAAGGCCTCTCCTCTAGAGCCTGCTTACTCCCCACCCTGGGCCCCCCTTGAAGCCAAAACAGAAAAGGCCATGTGGAAGCACTTTAAGCTTTTTCCCTTTATTTTAGTTCATTAAGATACAGGGCGCAGGCACTTATAGTGGTCAATCTGAGCAGGGGGGCGAGAGGCTGCCCGGGGGGGGCTCAGTCCCCCCTCTGTCAGGGGAGGCACCCCCCCAACCCTCCACTCAACCCCCAGCACCTCTGGAGACGCAGGGCTTAGAGGGAGCGAGGCTGGGAGTGGGGAGCAGATAAGAGGCACCTCTGGTGACTGGCCCAGAGCAGGCAGATGGGTACTGCTATTGGGCCTCTGCTGAGACAGGGTCCATTTCTTGCACCCCAACAAGGGCCGGGTCCCCGGTGTCCATGAGGTTGGTGACCCAAGCTTGCAGGCGGGAGACACCCTTAGACACAACGTTGGGTCCAGATAGTTCCCTCCTCTGGACCCCGTAAGGCCCCGTCCCCACCCTCCCCAAAGTGCAATAGCCCACTGCTCTGTCCGGGGGGCTCAGGGCCCCCCCCCAATTCAGTGCTGTGTCCAGCTGCAGAGGACGATCGTGGTTAGGGGAGTCAGGGGCCGCTCAGGGAGTGGCGACTGTGACGGGGGGGGCTAGGCCGCCTGAAGTTCCTGCAGCTTGGGGTGCACTGGGAGGGGCCCCCCAGGGTCTAGTCAAGCAGGGACGGCTCAGCGGGGCGGATGATGGTGGGCCGGTTGGGTGCGGCGGGGGGTCTCCTGCTGCAAAGAGAAGGGCAGATGTGGGGTGTGTGTATGGGGGGGACCCTGTCTGTGGTCACCCCCAACCCCCTGGGACCTTGGGAAAGTGGGTGGGAGGACAGAGCCTGGCTCATGGGTACGGAGTGCTGTGTCTCTTCCTTGCAGGGGCACCTCTAGGAAGCCCCATGGCCTCTCTGGGCCTGTTCCTCCTGCCCCGGCCCATGGGAGGGGGTTTGCTTACCTCGGCACTCCGGGGGGAATTCCAGGGGGGACCCGTACAGGCCGAGACGGGACTTGAGGCGGTGCTGAGAAGGGGTCATTGTTGGCGAACACGCTCTGGGGGCCGGGCCGGGATGGGATGGGGGGCGCTGAGAATGAGGGTGCCGGCCCCACGGGCATGGGGATGAGGGGGGGCCCTGGGGTGGGGCCCCTCACGGCCGGGGGTCTGCCTGGGGGGTGTACACTGGACACTTGGCGGCGCTGCGGTGTCGGGCTGTGGAGGGAGAGAGACAGGGAGCTGAGGGGCAGGCAGGAAAGGGTCCCCCAGAGCAGGAAAGGGGGTGCTGGTCAGTCCCCAGGGACCCCAAGTCATGTCTCCTACTAAATCCTCACTCCCAGCTAGGTCTCCGGCCTCTGAATGCCAAGGTTTTTTTCTTTCTTTCTTTCTTCTTTTTTTTTTTTTTACCAGAGCACTGTTCAGCTCTGGCTTAGGGAGGTGTGGGGAATTGAACCTGGGACTCTGGAGCCTCAGGCATGAGAGTCTCTTTGCATAACCATTATGCTATCTACCCCTGCCCTTTCTTTTCTTTTTTTAAATATGTATTTCTTCCCTTTTGTTGCCCTTGTTGTTTTATTGTTGTAGTTATTATTACTGATGTTATTGCTGCTGTCGTTGTTGGCTAGGACAGAGAGAAATGGAGAGAGGAGGGGAAGACAGAGAGGGGGAGAGAAAGACAGACACCTGCAGACCTGCTTCACCGCCTGGGAAGCGAATCCCCTGCAGGTGGGGAGCCGGGGGCTCGAACCGGGATCCTTACGCCGGTCCTTGTGCTTCAAGTTTCGTCCGCTGTGCTACTGCCTAGCCCCCTTTTTCTTTTCTTTTTTTTTTTTTTTTGACACCAGCATAATCGCTGGGGCTCGATGCCACCACTACAAACCCACTGCTCC
This sequence comes from Erinaceus europaeus, assembly GCF_950295315.1. Taxonomy (NCBI): domain Eukaryota; kingdom Metazoa; phylum Chordata; class Mammalia; order Eulipotyphla; family Erinaceidae; genus Erinaceus; species Erinaceus europaeus. The sequence goes on along the minus strand of NC_080184.1, from coordinate 12,326,529 downwards.
TGGAGGCCATTTTTATTGATTTTTTTTCTATTTCCTTATGCCAGAGAGAAGCCGCGAGGGAAGGAGACAGAGAGAGAGAGAGAGAGAGAGAGAGAGAGCTGCAGCCCTGCTTCACTGCTTGGGGAGGCTTCCACCTGCAGGTGGGTACTGGGGACTCAACTGGGAGTGCCACCACCTAACACCCCCTGCCCCCAGTTTTACTTAACTTAAATTCTATTTATTGCATTCTTGGACAGAGCCAGAGAGAAACAGAGGGAGAGGGAGACAGAGAGAGGCAGCCCTGCTCCACTGCTGTGAAGCTCTTCCCTGTGGGTGGGGACCCAGGGCTTGAACCTGGTCCTCCCTCATACGCTGTAGTGTGTGCGCTCAATCAGGTGTGCCACTGCCGGGGGGCCCATTTTATTAATTAGTTAATCTTGCCTCCAGGGGTTTGCTGGGGCCCGGTGCCTGCATTATGAGTCCACTGCTCCTGGAGGCCATTTTTTTCCCTTTTGTTTAACATTGTTGTTACTATTATTGCTGTTCTTCTCATTGTTGTCGGCTAGGACAGAGAGAAATGGAGAGGGGAATGGAAGACAGAGAAGGGGAGAGAAAGATAGACACTTGCAGACCTGCTTCACCGATTGTGAAGCAACTCCCCTGCAGCTGGGGAGCCGGGGGCTCGGACCGGGACCCTCTGCACTTCACCCTATGTGAGCATAACCTGGTATGCTAACATCTGGCCTCTTATTTAAGTGACGCCCCGCAGATGGGGAGCCGGGGGCTTGAACTGGGATCCTTATGCAGGTCCTTGCGCTTCGCGCCACATACGCTTAACTCGCTGCGCTACTGCCCGCCTCCTATTCATTTATTACTGCGTACAGACAGAGAAATTGAGAGGAGTGGGGGAGACAGAGAGGGAAAGAGACAGAGAGCTACCTGCAGCCTGGCTTCAAAACTTGTGAAGCTTTCGCCCTGCAGGTGGGGACCAGGGACTTGAACCCGGGTCCTTGTGCGCTCACTATACTGTATGCGCTTCATCAGGTGTGCTGCCACGTGGCCCCCTGCCCTGTTTTCTCTCTTTCTTTCCTTCCTTCCTCCCTTCCTTTTCCTTGTTTCTTTCTTTGTAGGGCCAGAGAGACAGACCCACTGACCCTGAGCTTCCTCCAATGTGGTGGTGGCCGGGCTCCAAGCCCAGGCAAGGTGGGTGCGTTGTCCCAGGGGGGCTGCTTCCTGTGCCATTCCCAGTCCTGTCTCCATGAGGGGGGGCTCCCTTCACCTGTGGTGCTGGGGGGGGGCCCGGGGATTCTGCCCCTCTCTGTCTCCCCCACTCCTCTCAATTTCTCTGTCTGTATGCAGTAATAAATGAATAGGAGGCGGGCGGTGGCGCAGCGGGTTAAGCGCAGGTGGCGCGAAGCGCAGGGACCGGCGTAAGGATCCCGGTTTGAGCCCCTGGCTCCCCACCTGCAGGGGAGTCGCTTCCCAGGCGGTGAAGCAGGTCTGCAGGTGTCTGTCTTTCTCTCCCCCTCTCTGTCTTCCCCTCCTGTGTCCATTTCTCTCTGTCTGAGGACCGAGGGGGAGGAAGTAGGGCGCGCTGAGGGGCCCCCACCTGTGGGCGCTGGCGTTCTGCAGCCAGGTGTCATCCACAGGTGGCGGCACCGGCGTGGACACGGTGCTGGTGCTGATGTCCCCGATGATGGCGAGCGCCTCCTTGAGGGCGTGGTACATCCGCAGCATGTCGTCGCGACGCTGGGCCTGCTCTGCCGACTCCTCCATCAGGCTGCCCTGGTCGGCCGACGAGTACAGGTAGGCCAGCAGCTCGTGGTGGATGAAGGCCTTGGTCTGGAGGGACACAGGGACACAGGCATCAGCACTGGCAGCTGGGAATCAGCTAGAGAGAGAGAAGGGCCGGCGGGGTGGGGGCAGTGGGAGAGACGGCATGGAGGTTCTGTGAAAAAGACTCCCCTGCCTGAGGCTCTGGGGTCCCGGGTTCAATCCCCAGCACCACCAGAAAGAAGCCAGAGCTGAGCAGGGCTTTGGGTGAAGAAAAAAAAAAAAGGTACATATGTAAAGAGTTTTTAGAAATCAACAAGATCTAGGAGACAATGTGATGGTTTTGCAAGTAGCCTCTCCTGCCTGAGGCCCTGGGGTCCTGGGTTCAATCCCCAGCACCACCATCAGCCAGAGCTGAGCAGGGTCCTTCCTAGCTGAAGGAAGGAAGGGAGGGAAGAAGGTAGGAGGCAGGCAGAAGGGACAGAGAGAAAGAAGAGACAGAGAGAGAGAGACACCACAGTTGAGCCATTTTGTTGGCTCAAAAGGTACATTTTGAAAAAGAACCAGATGTCACTCTGGTCCATGTGCTGCTGGGGACTGAACTCAGGACCTCATGCTTCAGAGTCCAATGCTTTATCCACTGCGTCAAAGGTACATTTTTTACTGATGATTTTTTTAAAAGAAAAATTGATGTATATATATTTAAGCTTACTTACTTATTTTTAAATATTTACTTGCTATTTCTTCCCTTTTGTTGCCCTTGTTTTTTTTTTTCCTCCAGGGTGATTGCTGGGCTCGGTGCCTGCACCATGAATCCACCGCTCCTGGAGGCCATTTTTCCCCCTTTTTGTTGCCCTAGTGGTTGCAGCCTCGTTGCGGTTATTATTGCCATTGTTGACGTTGCTTTGTTGTTGGATAGGACAGAGAGAAATGGAGAGAGGAGGGGAAGACAGAGAGAGGGGGAGAGAAAGACAGACACCTGCAGACCTGCTTCACCGCCCGTGAAGCGACTCCCCTGCAGGTGGGGAGCCGGGGGCTCGAACCGGGATCCTTACGCCGGTCCCTGCGCTTTGCGCCACGTGTGCTTAACCCACTGCGCCACTGCCCGACCCCCCCTTGTTGTTTTTTTTATTGTTGTAGTTATGATTGATGTCGTTTGCTGGGGCTCTGTGCCTGCATTATGCACTGCTCGTGGAGGCTATTTTTTCCCTTTTATCGTTGTTATTGTTATTGCTGTTCTCATTGTTGTTAGCGAGGACAGAGAGAAATGGAGAGAGGAGGGGAAGACAGAGGAGGAGAGAAAGACAGACACCTGCTGACCTGCTTCACCGCCTGTGAAGCGACTCCCCTGCAGGTGGGGAGCCGGGGGCGTGAACTGGGATCCTCATGCGGGTCCTTGTGCTACACCCGACTCCCGATGATTGGTTTTTATTTGAATGATACAGAAAGACAGAGACATCAACAGAGATGAACAGACAGAGCCCAGTACCCTGCTCACCTCTGGCTGCTGGTTCTGTTGGGGATTGAACCTGGGACCTCAAGAGCCTCAGGCAAGAGAGTCGCTTTGTTCTGATTATTAATATTTGTTGAGAGAGACAGAGAGGCAGAGATAAAGGGAAAGAGCCTGCGGGCCTGGAGCTTCCCCCGCCCGCCCCCCGGTGCTGGGGGATGAGTGCGGCAGGATAGGACGCCGAGTCCCGCCCGGGCCACTCACGTTGTTGATCATAAGATGCATGATGGTCTTTGGCATGAGGTCCCGGATGGATTTGTTGATGATGGCGACGTAGGAGTCCACGAGGTTGCGGATGGTCTCCACCTGCCGCTCCAGCTGTGGGTCCATGGAGAACGTGTTCTCCTGCACCCCATCTTCGCTCTCGGTCTGTGGGGGGGGGACAGCAGGGGAGGTGGTGAGCGGGGGGGGGGGCCGGAAGCTGGCACGTGCCCCCCCCCCCCCCGAATGCTAGGCCCTGCCACCCCGGGATCGGGGCTCGAACAGGAGCTTCTTCAAGTTCCATTTCCTGTATCACATGGGCTGGAGGGAGGCCCGGCATCTGTCTATCTGTCTGTCTGTGTTTCTCTCTCTCGATTTTTTTTTTTTCTTTTTAGCCTCCAGGGCTGTCACTGGGGCTCAGCACCAGAACTATGAATCCACTGCTCCTGGGGGCATTTTTTCAAATTCTATTGGCTAGGACAGAGAGAAATGGGGGGGGGGGTGGTGGAGACAGAGAGACAGGGAGACAGAGACACCTGTGGTCCTGCTTCACTCCTTGTGAAGTGACCTCCCTGCAGATGGGGAGCTGGGGGTCCAAACCCAGACTTAGTATCATGTGTGTTTAACTGGGCCTCCCTCTCTCTCTCTCTCACTCTACCCCCATATCTCTTATAAACACAGAACTTGGGAGTCGGGATGTAGCGCAGCGGGTTAAGCGCTCGTGGTGCAAAGCTCAAGGACCGGCGTAAGGATCCCAGTTCGAGCCCCCGGCTCCCCACCTGCAGGGGAGTCGCTTCCCAGGCGGTGCAGCAGGTCTGCAGGTGTCTGTCTTTCTCTCCCCCTCTCTGTCTCCCCCTCCTCTCTCCATGTCTCTCTGTCCTAGCCAACGACGACGACATCAATAACCACAATAATAATAACTACAACAACAATGGAAACAACAAGGGCAACAACAACAACAACAAGGTTCCCTGGCTCCCCCAGTCCAGTGGTTTCGGAGCTTGAACTTGGGCCCTTGATAAGATGCTCTACTGGGCTGATAATCTCTAGACCCACATCAATCCTTTTCTTTTTTCCCTCTGCCCCCCTTTAAAAAAAAATTCTCTTCTTCCTTATTACCTTTATTTACTTACTGGATAGAGACAGCCAGAAACCAAGAGGAAAGGGGGCAGGAGAGAGACAGAGACAGAGACCCCTGCAGCCCTGCTTCACCACTTGCAAAGCTTTCCCTCTGCAGGTGGGAACCCGACGCTCGAACCCAGGTCCTTGCGCATTGTAACACGCGCGCTCAATCAGGTGCGCCACCACCCGACCCCAAAATTTACTTTCTTGTATTTTATTTATGTATTTATTATTGGACAGGGACAGAGAGAAACTGAGAGGGGCAGGGGGAGACAGAGACGGAGAGAGACAGAGAGACACCTGCAGCCCCTACTTCACCACTTCTGAAGTCTTTCCCCCTGCAGGCGGGGAGCAGAGGTCTCGAACCCGGGTCCTTGTGCATTGTAACATGTGCATTTAACCAGGTGCGCCACCGCCTGCCCCCTCCCCCCCTTCCAGATTTTTCCAGAACCCCGCTCAGCTCTGGCTGATGGTGGTGCTGGGGATTGAACCTGGGACCTCAGAGCTTCGGGCAGGAGAGTCTCTTTGCGGAACTACTGTGCTGTCTCCCTTTGGATCGGAAGTGACCCGGGTTTGGAGGTGGCGCTACCCCGGGCAGGGGGCTCCCGCTCACCTGGTCCTTCTCGGGGTACACGCCGGCTCGGAGGAAGGAGGCCTTCCAGCTGTCCACGTCCTCTTGGGAGTCACAGGCCAGTTCAATCTGCCGCAGGTCCTTATACACGTTTCTGGGGGGGGGGGGGGGCGCAGAGGGGCGGGAGCCAAAGGATGGGGGGGTGAGGGGGCCACCGTCCTCTGTCCTCCTGACTCCCTTACCCCCCCCCCCCCCCAGCTAGACCTGAGCAGTCCCCTCTGCAGCCACCAGCTGTGAGCTGGGTCTGGTCACTCCTTCTGCCTAGAACCCTCTCTAGCTCCCGCTGGTTGGAGGTGGGGTGGGGTGGGAGCTCAGTTAGTTAGTTCCCTTTCTAAAGCGGGTAGTGGGGCTGGGGCCCTCACCTCTGCTCTGTGTTGAAGATGGCAAAGACGTGCTTGTTCGACATGAAGCCCTTCTCCACGTCCCGGATTTTCAAGTTGTCCAGAGGCAACATGTATTTTTTCTCCTTCTCCTGTGGGTGTGATTGGGGTGTGTGTGTGGGGGTGTGTGGGGAGCCTCTGGAGAGGCTGGCTGAGGGGCCCCCGACGCCCCCTTGCATCGGCGGCCATGTTGGAACAGGGGTCAGGACAGAGCGTCAGCGATGCCATTTTGAAAACGGGCCTTGCTGGACACCGGAGGTGATCTGGGACTGGGAACGCCCACGGGGATGGAGGTAGGCACCCTGGAGGACTTGGGGGGGAGGGGCGTCATCCCAGTAGGCTGAGCACTGGACGTGCAGGCCTGAGGACCCAGGGTTCAATCCCGGGCAGCGCATATGCCAGAGTGATACGGATTCTCTCTTTTCTTCTCTCAATAAACACATCTTGGGGGGGGGTCTGGGGAGACAGCCCAGGGGTTCCAGAAAAGATACTCCTTCTGCCCGAGGCTCTGAGGTTTCAGGTTCAATCCCCAGCACCACCAGAAGTCAATAGCTGAGCAGGGCACTGGCCGATGCTTCCAGTGAATGACTTTGCTTTGTGTGGTACTGAGCAAACAAATTCTAGGGCGATTCAAGCCCAGGGGACCATGACAGAACCCTGCCGGAGCAGGGGCCGCCACAGCCTCAGGTCTCCCTCCAAGTGGGTGCCGGGCCTCTGAGCTGAGCCCCCCACATGCCTCTGGCAAGACACAGACGCCCTACCAGGACAGCCATCCCTCTGGCCTTCCAGTGACTTCTGCTCAGGGCCAACGTGGGTGGATTATTCTACAAGTGGTACGCAGGCTGAAGTCACTTCTGCTCCGCTTCGCAGATGGGTAAACTGAGGCCTGGAGGGGCCAAGCCGCCTTCCGACCCCTCACTCACCTCCTCGTCCTTGTACCAGGACAGGGACTCCGCCGTCAGCACGAACCAGTACTCCTTGGAGCCTCCCTTCATGAGGCTGATGTTATTAATGGTCAGCCAGCCTCTCCGGATCACCTGGCGGGGTGGGTTCCGTGAGCGGGGGCAGGAGGCCACCCCCACCCTGTGCCTTAGCCCCGAGGCCCCCTCCAGACCAAGGTTTCCAGCTGTGCTTTGCCCCAAGCAATTCCCGTCGCGGCCACCAGGGGGCACCCAGCGCGCACACAGGGAGGGTCCGGTGTGGGGAGCCGGGCATGCAGGGTCAGGGCGCGAGCACAGGAGGGGCTGCCCGTAACTGGGGGGGGGGGGGTCTTTCTCTTCACTACGGGGAGCTGGTGTTCTGTGGGTTCGTCTGCTGGGTCCAGTTCTGATGGGGACCGGGGTCACCCCAGCGTCTGAGCGCATGAGGACTTGGTGGGGGTGGGAGGGTGGCTGAAATTCCCACTGGGAAAGTCGGGGAACCCCTAAGGCGGGGCAGGGGTCGGTCTGCCCACTGCTGGCTGCAAACTCGTCTGTGGGTGGCTGGGATTTCTGCTGGACGGAACCCAGAGTCGGGCTTCTGGGCCAGGCGAGGCCCAGGATGGCGCCAGTGGGTGGGAGCGGGCCCGGGGCAGACGCAGCAACAGGCCGGGCCGGGCCTTGGTCCCTGGGCCCCACCCCCCCCCCCCCCCCCCCCCCCCCCGCCTCAGAGGCCAAGCATCTGGACGCGGCACGGCCGGCCCTGTCGGAAGTCGCGGGGGGGAACCCTCTGCCTTGGGTCCAGTGGGATAATGGGACCTGTCAGGGTGGGGAATGGGGGTGGTGACAGGTCTCGCTCTAGGTGCCAGCTCTGGACCAGGGAGCCCATACCCAACCACGGAGCTTGTGGCTGACTGACAGCTGGGGGCGGTGGGGAGGGCTCATGCCAAGGGGTGTTGGGAGACTTGGGCACTGAGCCGACTCTACCCCAGGGGGCGCCATCCCATGGTGACTCTTCTGGGGGGGAGGGCTCTGTGCTGCGGGGTGCACAGCCACAGGCATGCAGGCACAGGAAGCAGGAAGCTGGATTAGTCATTTCCTGGGTGACAAGGGGGGTGGGGGGAGGGCTGGGCCTTGGGGTCGGAGCGGGGTAGGACTCAGATCAGAAAAGAAAGAATGAGGGCGCTCTGGGGTTCAAGCTCCAACGTTTGGGGCCTTTCTGCACATTTTACTTTTGGGGGGACATAGAGGGGGCATGGGGTGGAGGAGGTGGTGGTCAGCACTGGAAACTTATCCCAGAGGTTTTGAGAAGGTTAGTACCCCCACCCCAGGCTCAACTACCCAGACGGAGGACAGCTTGGGAGGTTCTTAGTCCCCAGATGTGAGCATGGGACACACTCGAGGGGGCGGGGGAGAGGGCAGGTGACCTAAGGCAGGGATGGCAAATACTTCATCCTGTGGGGGAGTGGGGGGTGAGCTGCCCAGAGCACTGTGGGTAGAGCCCAGGGGCAAGGGGGATAGAACAGCCTCATCAATAAGGCTAACTGATCCCCTATCTGCCAGGGAGCAGGAGGATGAGGGCCACATCTTAGACTGTGTGCCTCAATCGATCCAGATCTGTCTCTCACTCATGTCAGGGCCTGGGGCAGAGTCTGGAGGTGCTTAAAAGCCAGAATACTAGCATTGATGGATTAATGATGTCTGCCACAGGCAAGGGCAGGCCAGTCTTGATTAATGATGTCCACTGCAGGCAAGTCCCAGGATTGATTGGTGACGCCTGCCGCAGACAAAGGCAGGATGACCAGGATCGATTAGCAATGTCTGCTGTGGGCAGGGCAGCTCGCACCAGGGACCATTTGCAGGATCAATCGGTGATGCCTGCCAGGAGGGCAGCACCCAAGTGGCCAAGTTCCAAAAGGGCTCAGAGTGCCCCCCTACCCAGGGCTGGAAAAATGAAGTGGCGGTCAAGTATGTGCCATCCCTGATCTACAGAAAGCTGGGTCCGGCTGGGCATGGTAGGCATCCGGGAAGGTGGCCACTGGGTTAGTGTGGGGGGCTCAGCTGTTAGTTGTGGTGTTACTTGGCGGAGGGGGGGGGACGGGGGAGTGGGGTCTCCTCCATCGAAGCTGGGTTCTCTAAGGCTCTGTGGGTACTTACCAAAATCTCCCCCTTTGAAAATGCAAAGTTAAGGTGGTGGGTGGATCAAAAGAGAAACAGGAGGGAGAGAAAGATGGGGGGGGAGGAGAGTGGGAAGGGAGAGGTAGAAAAAAAGCAGCAAGAAAGGCACGAAAAACAAACAAACAAACAAAAGGAGAGAGGAGCAAAGAAACAAAAGGACATGCTATTAATAATATCCATGGTGTTAATATGATTTCTCAGTCATGATCATTCCCCAAACAAACAAAAAATAATAATAAAGAACAAAAAACCAAAAAAGCAATGACATACAGGTATTAATTTACAGCAAGCACAAAATAAAACAATAATTTTTTTGGAAAAGAAAACAACAACAACAAACCCCTCAAACATGCAGTGGTTATGTTCATTTTGTCCCAGGGTTCGAGAGCCGTGCAAGATCAAACAGCCAAGCGAACCCCTGCCTGCACCCCTCCACACCCCACCCCTAAACCCTAGCTCCACGGATGTGGAGAAGTGGGGGAGATACGGCAGTAAATTGGGCAAAGACACCCAAGTACAAAACAAATTTTTTATCATCACAATTTTTTTCTTTTTTTCTTTGGCTAAAGGTGGTGCAGGGGGATTGAACCTGGGACCTTGGAGCCTCAGGCATGAGAGTCTGTTTGCATAACCATTATGCTATCTATCCCCGCCCTACCATCACAATTTCCAAGGCCCCCTAGTAACTAGCCTTGGAAGCATTTCTGTCTCTCAGGAAGCTTCCACAAGAAGTTAGGGTGCCTATGTCTATGTGTATGGGGAAGGTGCTTGGGTTAAGGTGGGGATCCCAGTGGACGGGGCTCAAGTTCCCAACCAGGTCCACCTGCCCTGGCCACTCAGGGCCCTAGTGCCCTCCTGCCAGCAGGTGGCACTGTGGGCAAATGGGGAGAGAATCAGGGTGACCTACCTGGTTGGGGATGGCCCTCTTCTTGTTCAGCTGGGTGCTTCTCTGCTGGGCACTACAACCAAAGCACAGACAGGGGTTCATGCGGCCAGGGGCCCTCAGATCGGGGTTCTCTGTCTCAAGGATATTGGGGGGCAGGGCGTGTAGCAGCTTCAAGCACAGAGACATCCCCTCCCACACCCTGAAAACAGCCCAAGGGAGAAAGAGGTGGCAAAGTGACCCACAGCCCCCCCCCCCCCACAGCTTCCTCCAGTACGGTGGGGAGGTGGGGGTCGGGCTCAAACCCAGGTCACACACAGCAAAGCAGTGCACTGTCCAGGGTAGCTGTTTTGGTGGCCAGAGGTGGTGGGTCTGGGGTCCTTGAGAGAGGCATAGGGTGGCAGGAAACCAGATTCTCAGGTGGCTGGGAAGGGGCCTTGCTAGACGTGAACCCTGGTACCACAATGGGAGCACCAAGGTAACAGAGGGAGCTCCATGGATAGTGGTAGTGCTGTGCTGTCAAATCTCTCTGTCTCTCTGAAGTAAAAGGGTTCTGATCTTGGGGGTATCAGGTCTGGGGAGGGTGGGTACCCAGCCAAGTGTGGGGCCCAGGTTCGAGCCCCAGCACCATTTGAGAGGTTCACCAGCGAACAGCAGTTTCTCCGTCTGAATAAAAAAAAAATCAGCCCTGGGATGGGGTGCGGTGGAGAAAGATCGGGGCTTTCTCTCAGGCGTGAGGTCCTGAGTTCCAGCCCTGGCATCGCCTCGTGGGAGGGGAAGCCTCTGGGTCTCTGTCTTTCATTAATAAATCAATCTTTTCTCTTCCTTCTTTTTCTTTTTTTAAATTGCCACCAGGGTTATTGCTGGGGCTTGGTGCTTACACTGCAAATCCTCCTCTCCCCGTGGCCAATATTCAACCCTCCTCCTATTGGTTAGGACAAAGAGAGAGATTGAAAGGGGGAGGGGAGAGAGAGAGAGAGAGAGAAAGAGACAGAGAGATACCTGCAGGCCTGCTGCACCGCTTGTGAAGCTTCCTCCTTACCTGTGCAGGCGGGGATCAGGGGCTTGAACCTGGGTCCTTGTGCACTGTAGCATGTGTGCTCAACCGAGTGTGCCAGTGTCTGGCTGACAATAAACTAATCTTTTTAAAAGATCCCAGGTTCAATCCGCAGCACCACCAGCAGCCAGAGCTGAGCAGGGCTGTCGCTCTCTCTATATCTCTCATGACAATAATAAAGTCAAGAAAATATTTATATATATATTTTATTTTCCCTTTGTTGTTATTGTTGTTGTGATTGATGTCATCGTTGTTGGCTAGGACAGAGAGAAATGGAGAGAGGAGAAGACAGAGGGGGAGAGAAAGACAGACACCTGCAGACCTGCTTCACTGCCTCTGAAGCAGTCCCCTTTTAGGTGGAGAGGTGGGGAGCTGGGGGCTTGAACCGGGATCCTCGCGTCGGTCCTTGCACTTCGAGCCACATGCACTTAAACCACTGCACTACTGCCCAACTCCCGAAAAAAAAAAATTTTTTTTGAAAGAAAGGGTGAGGAAGAGAGAGAGAGCATAGCACTGTCTCCCCCATGGGGTGGGCTGGGGCTTGAACCCAGGTTCCTGCATCTCTCTGGTACATGCAATGCTGGGGATCGAACTTGGGACCTCTTGCCTGAGAGACTAGTTCTAGGTCCATGGCACCCCTCCCCGGCTCTGTGAGTTTTTTTGCTAAGAAAGGTGTTATGGGACAGTCCTTTTTTTTTTTTTTTTTTTTTGGGGGGGGGCTGGAATGGAACCAGCCTGAGCCATGCCCCTGGGGGAGGTATTGGGGGGAGCCCTGGGGTCTTCCCCCCCACCCTCCCCACCCCACCCCCCCCATTCACACAGCAGGCAGTACAAACCCGGTGACCAGTTGCTCGGTATAGTAACAGCTGGGGGAGGGGATCCAGAGGAGAGGGGAGGGGTGGGGATGAAGAGAGAAAACAGAGATGGTGAGAGAAATGTGAGAAGCAGAGATGGGAGGCGGAGCTGTGGAAAGAGTGTGGGAGAGGACCCCTGTGCTCAGTGCCCCCTAAACCTGGGGGGTGGGGAAGTGACAGGCTGACTCCCACGAATACACTGCCAAGCGCCCCATCTCAAGTTTCCCCTACAGAGCTTCTAATCATATCCTCATCCACCCATCCATCATTCATTCATCTATCCATTCGCCCACCCACCCATCTATCCATCACCTAACTATTCCCCCACCCACCCATCCATCCATCCACTCACTCATCCACCCATCCAACCATCCATCCATCCATCTACCCACCCACCCACCGACCCATCTAGTCACCCAACCATCTATCCACCCACTCATCCATCCATCTACCCACCCATCCACCCAACCATCTATCCTTCCACCCACCCATCTATCCTTCCACCCATCCATCCATCTACCCACCCATCTATCTATCCATCCATCTACCCACCCATCCACCTAACCATCTATCCACCCACTCATCCATCCATCTACCCAACCATCTATCCACCCACTCATCCATCCATCTACCCATCCATCCACCCAACCATCTATCCATCCACCATCTATCCATCTACCCACCCAACCATCTATCCATCCACCATCTATCCATCTACCCACCCAACCATGTATCCACCCACTCATCCATCCATCCATCCACCATCTATCCATCTACCCACCCAACCATCTATTCACCCACTCATCCATCCATCTACCCATCCATCTACCCAACCATCTATCCATCTACCCACCCAACCATCTATCTATCCACTCATCCATCCATCTACCCACCCACACACCCAACCATCTATCCACCCACCATCCATCCATCTACCCATTCACCAACCATCTATCCATCCACCCACCCACCCATTCCTCTCCAGACATGGACCAGCTCTCTGGGCCACACTGACACTGCATTCTGCCCAAGGGGCTACGCAGAGACCCTCCCACCCACCCGCTGAGCTCACTGGACCCCTGGGGTTAGAGCCAGTCCCCACCCACAGGGGACAAGCTTCACGAGCAGTGGGCCACAGGTGCCTTTCCTTCGCCTCTCTCCCTCTCACACCCTTCTCAATTTCATCGGCTCTTTACCAACCAATAAATAAAAATGACAAAAAAAAAAAAAAAAGGAGTTTACAAATCAAAAACTGCAAACAAAGCTATCATGGGAGGGGGTGGGTTATGGGGATTGGGTGGTGGGAATTGTGTGGAGTTGTACCCCTCCTACCTTATGTTTTTGTTCATTAATCCTTTCTTAAATAAAAAATTAAAAAAAAAAAAAAACTGCAAACAAGTCAAAGAGTCTGTTGAGAGTGGAGGGATCTGGCAGGCTCGGAGCCCAGCCAAACTGGGGCACCACCTCCAGGAAGCCTACCGGGATTTGCAAGCCCAGGCCAGCAAGCCACCCAGGGGGAGGTGTCTCTGTCGGGCCCTGGCACTCTGACACCCTGCCCTGCAGCCTTGAACCTGGAGGAAAGGCAAGCTTTTTCGTCTTTCAACTAAGTTCAGGGGGTTCAGCCTCCCTCCAAGACACCTGCCTCCCCAATCCTTTTTGGGGGTACCCCATAGCTAGGGCAGTGGGGCCTATGGGGGTGACTGTCATTAGCCCAGAAACCCTCTGCTTCCCCCCAAGAGTGGCCAAGAAGCTCCTCTGGCCCCAGCCCCCCCCACACCCCAAAACACACAGCGCCCCCTCCAACCCTCCCCTCCTCCATTGGTCCTGGAAGGACATACTTGGCAAATCCAATGAAGTCCTCGTGGTTGGTGTTGATGTAGGACTGCTCGATGTCAATCAGGAGCAGAATCTGGGGGAGACCGGGGGTCCCCTTGAGCGGGAGAGGGTTCCAGGCTGGGGGGGGGGCCCGCCCTGGGTCCTGACCCCCCCCCCCCGCCCCAGTCCACCATGGCAGGAGAGGGGCCCTGGGAGCTGATGGAGCCCCGCCAGGAGGTGCGCTCACTAGGGAGGGCCCTGGCACCACAGGGGAAACACCCATGGAACCAGAGAAAACTCCACTGCTGGAGTCTTTCCTGAGGGGAATGGGGCTGGAGAGAGAACTTATAGGGCCTGAGCCTAGAACTTGGAACCACTGACCTTTCTCCTGGCCCAAAAGGGGCACAGTGGGTAAAGTGTTGGGGTACTTGGGGTTCCTGGGACTGGTTCCCGAGAGCCCGTACCTGGTCCTTGGTCCTCCCCTCCCGTTCCCGGATGTACGTGGTAACGATCCGTTCTGTCTCTTCTCGCAACCGGGGATAGGAGCTGAGCTGGGGGGAGGGGGGGTGCAGAGAGACGTGGTGGGTCCCACGTGGACAACATGGGTGTGGGGAGGGGGGACAGAGAAGGGGATCCCGAGTCCCCACCCGGCTCCTGTCTCCCAGCTGCCCCACCCCTACCCCACGCCAGGAGATGAGGAGGTGTGGGTGGGGGCTGGGAAGTCCCGCGAGAGCAGGAGGGTGGAGGGTGGCAGAGAGAAGGCAAGGAGGAGGTGGCGGGTGTCACTGCTGGTCCGTCCCCTCCCGCCCCGCATGGGGTGAGGAAGACACTCAGTGGGTATGGGGGCGCCCCTCAGGCCTCCCCACATAGTAGGGGGCTGTCAGGTACTCTGGGGGGAGGGTTGACATCTAAGGCTGCTCGCCTTGGAGGGAGACCACTGCCAACACTCCCGGAGTCATCGGGCCTTGGGGACAGTCACCAGGGGCCTGTCAGCCACAGGGAGAAATTGATCAGACAGCCCAGGGGAAATTGATCATTGATCACTCAGCCCAGGGAAATTGATGAGACGGCCCAGGGGAATCTGATCACAGCCAGCCCAGAAGAAATTCATATGACTGTCATAACCAGTTTCCAAAGACCCGGATGCCATGTGCTGATGCAACTTTGACATCAATCTAGAAGCCCTCCTACCGACACCCACCCCCCCTGGAAGTGTTGGGGGCTCCCCACCAAGGCAGCTTTTCCCAGAAGCTGGGGGAAACGATGGGGTGGGGAAGGAGCAGGGGGGAGCTGGTAGGGTTGGGATGGGGGTGGGGGAGGCCTGGGGAGCCCCTCTGTTGTTACCTTCTCGGCACACCTCTTAATGACGGTGGCCAGCTCTGAGACCACCAGGTCAACACACTTCAAACTCGGTTCTTTGAGT